>NC_089841.1:116459762-116759762 GCF_035609145.1 Eleutherodactylus coqui | reverse complement strand
CCAGCTCCATGTCTGCTCCCTGTTTCCTACTCCTGGCTCTGAAGCCTGCAGCCTGGTCATCAATGCCAAACAAGGGGCCTGAACTAGCCCTGCTACTAGACAAAGCTGCCTCTTTATGCTCAACATGGAGGGAGATGGAGGAAGATCCAGTTACAGCAGTAAAAGAGGGAGCAGGAAGAGGCTTCTATTCTCTCTCTGGCTCATGTGGCCTCTGCAAGGCAGTGGGGGTACATGTGGCTGTTCATACATATTGTGTTGAGGTTGTTTACTTTCTTGCCATGTTTCAAATGCTTTCCACAGATCTTACAGATGAACACTGTTTTTTTTATCATGCGTGTGTGTGGTTTCAAAGAATGCACAGGCTGCACAAGTCCTGTGAGCATACCTAGCTGTGGGCCTGATGTTGCTGCTGCTGTGGCTAGTAGTAGCTGATGGTGACAGTACAGCCCTTTTGTTTTTCTGTGACACCCTAACTCTGTCTTTGGAGGGTGCTGTCCTACAACATTTGCCTCTTCCTCCTTCCCCTCCAAGCTGCTATGATGACACTCCCTGCCTTCGCACCATGCTGGGTCATCATCTTCCACCTCCTCTTCTTCTTTGTCATCCTTCTTCTCCTAAGTTGACTCCATGCTACAGTGCACACTGGGAGCTGCCACTATGTTTCTGCATGCCTATGTATAGATATTGCCTGTGGAGGGCTAACCACATGGAGTGACCAACCCTCATCTTCCTCTTCAGACAAAAAAAAGGGTTGGTCATTAGTGCATACAAAGTCTCGGTCTTCTCCTTCTGGTTGTTTGGACTGCCCTGTTGATATCGACTACACAGAATAATTAAAAATCTCTTTAGACTGATCCATGTGGACTGCTTCAAAGTGTCTGGGGGACTTGGTACAGGGTAAAGTAGAGGGGGATTGCTCATGGCCGACTGATGCAGACTGACTGCTGTGTGCCAGGAAGAGAAGGTGGTGGAAGTTGGCCCATCGTAGAGTGTCATACACTCTATAACCTGTTCTGCATGGTGCAGATGTAATGCATGGGCAGAACCACTGCTAAAGAATGGCAGCAGATTTGCCTTGCCTTGTGCAGAACATTGAGCCATTGCTACAGTGAGAGCCACTTGAGGTGCCAGCTTGGCCCATCATCTACCACTACCACGACTACTAACACATCTTGCTTTCTTCATGTTTTTAATTTTTTTTTGTTTAATTTTTATTTTAAAGAAAACCACCTAACGTACACTACAATAGAATAGACCAGACTCAGAACTTGGAAAAAGTTTTGATTCCAAAAACAGAGAGTGTTCTTTGGCTCTTTCCCTGTTTGGGTTTTTTAGTTAACAAAACCCACAGGCAGGTATGTAACAATTTAATAGGCCAGCCTCAGAACTTTAGTGTTACTCAATTTAGCATATAGTAACATCGTATGTTAGGCAGAATGAAGACAATGTCCATCTAGTACAGCCTGTTTCAACCCACCCCCCTTTTTGATCCAAAGGAAGGCAAAAAAAACAATGAGAGGTTTATGGAAAACAGTTTAAAAGGTTATAAAATGGAAAAAGTGTATGTTTTTTTACCCACAGATGTAATAATTGCTAGCATAAAATATACAACTGATCATCAGGATCTCTGCATTATAAATGGATTACCAGGAAGCATAGACTAAAGGCACAACCATTATCACTCAAAATTCATCCAAAAGCCATCTTTTGAGCAATAATCGTTGTGCATAAATGTGTGCCCATCGTGAACTTACTGTGCACTTTTCATCCATGGCTGACTTCAGGTAAGCATGAAATCCGTTGTCCCTGATAAGAGGGACCGCACGCTGAGTTCTCCGTAAGTAGCGCTGATAACATTCTTTAACAACTGCTGTCCCACTGGAGAACAATAGTGATGTATTTAGAGAACAGACCACAAGCTGTTCTCTAAATGCATGCAAATGAAGCTAGTTAGCTACGAAAGGGCTGATTAGCCCATTAGTACCTAATGCAAAATGATGGCTCAAAACTATCAGTTTATGATGAATTTTGAGCGATCATCTGTGTGTGTAAATGCATTTTTAGCTACTAGATCATTAACATATTTAGGTTCTAATTGCTTGCCCACAGTACAACTGAAGAGCAATTTTTTACTCATTGTGTCATTCAGCATTATGCTTTCTTCTCCTGGAGAATTGAAATTTAATATCTTACTACTCATGGGTTGCAATTGATTTTAAAGCACAGTTAACCAGCTATATCAACTACTGTAAGTCAGAAGTGTAATATATAAAACGTGAACACAGTGTTGCCTTATCAGGCCTCACTCACTGAACCACTCCAATGTGATCGCAAATTATCTTTTCTATAAAACTAACTATGTATTCTTTTATTTATGCCACATGGTGAACGTCATAAAAAGCAATGCCTAAATAGCAATTTTTCATTGTTCCCCTCCCAAAAAAGAAGTAATACCTAATAATATGTACTATGTACCCCAAAGCATAAGTGCTAATGAAAACTACAGCCCACTTGCACAAATTTGCTTTGTATTAATATGATGGTTCCAGTTTTTATTGGGCGTTAATGTGAAGCAGACTTGTGCAAATTGGAGTTATTGACTTGAAAATCAATTTTTTTCATACCTCCTCTAAACCATTTTCACTCTTGTACTATAGATAGTGAATGATCTGAATGGACTGACATTGTCCTATGCTGACTGCAGTGTATGGCCACAGATAAACTTCTTGGCCACCCTGCAATAAAGGTTCACAGGCTATAATAAAATATAGCTTGCAGTCTGAAATCAACAGGGGACTATTGGCAAATTGTGGGCTATTCTCTCTACTTTGGCTCCACTGAAAAAAGGTTCCGGTAGCACATAAACTGCATGTTAAAACAATATAAACATAAAAGGAATATATACAACAACTAGTACATCAAAACAAAAAAAAGTCATTTTTAGGCAGTCGAATAAAAGGGCACAGTCACATTTTCGCTTAATATTTACATTACAGAAGACATCCAGGCCAATAATTAGCTATTGATTCCCTAACCTTTTCTTTTCATGCTGTTTAGCAGATTGCTGAAGGTAAAAATGAACTCTGCACAGCAAATCTATTTGTCAAAATATGACGTTCCGGAAAAAAATGAAAGTTCTTGAACTAAGAAGTTGGACCTTTAGATTTCTCGTTAAAAACAATGATGATGTAGAACGAACTAATAATAAAGTGTTTTCCCATCTTCCCTGTGATTTTTTGTGCAATATAACCTTCACATCACAATGTAACTGGGGTCCCTGTGACAACTAAGGACTATCAACTTATCAACACTGAAAGAAATAGCTTTCGGTAAATCCAGCCAAGGGCACTTCCATCATCACAAGGTGTGATAGCACTATGGTGCTTGGGGATTCTCTCCTTCATTTTAATTTTGTCAGTTCTGATCTTACACAGGCGTTTTTTGTACTATAGCTACAATGTTTTTTTTTAGTTTTCTTTTTTTTTTCATTTTCCGGTGTAATACCAGAATGCTAATTTGGCAAGTATCAATTGTGTCCTCTCAAGTGTAGTTAAGAATAAACACAGATATTCTGCCAATAACATTTATTAAAAATTCAGAGAGGCAGCTGGGTGAAACACAATGATACATATTTTATCCTGGGGAACTATAAAAGTCCCTGTGCTTGCAGATGTCAAGTATAGTTACATTATGACAGACACGAGCTGCCTAAGCAACTGATGTGTAAGCTTCAATGAAGCATTTACTCTTTTTGTTACATCCATCTCGGCAAATGTGTTGGTTTTAACATATCGTTAATTTGACCTGTTAAGCTCCCCAGGGTTCTCCTGCTCCATTATGATTTTATAGCTGTACCACAAATGTCGAGTGCCTGCTTTAAATCTTTTTCTTTACTTTGAAGAAACTGGGATTTCATTTTTTTTTTTGTTTTAAAGCCATTTGTAAAGTAAAAGACAATCATAGTTAACACATGACACTAGATACTCTGGGTTTTCTGTTTCACTTCTCATTTCATTACTTTCTATAGTTATACATCACATGAGTACGAAGAAGGGATAAACGAGCATTATAATACCATATTGTGCGCTTACATGGAATCGTTCAAAAACCATTGCTGGATAATTCGCTTGAATGGCTTATGATTGAATGATGAATGAGAATTTGTTTGCTTATCGTTCATCATTCATTTTATGCAAGCATAAAAGTCATCTTTGGCTTGTTCGCTAATCATTTGGTTTAAACACCGAATGTTCAGTCATTTTCATTCACCAGTACAGTGAACTTAACGATCCTGTTAAAAAAAAATTAAAAATCGCCAAATCGAATGGGCAAACTGTGTTATCGTTTTCTCGTTCGCTAGGGTGAACAATTTCTCGCTAAGTACCCAAAAGAAGCCTGAAGAGAAAGTGGTGTTTATTTTTTTTTCTATGGCTGCATCCAAGCAAAGACTGCATCATCAGACTGCATCATGGAACAACATCTGTGCAATACACATTTAAATTCCCATTGAGATACTTTTGTCTGAAAAAAATTCAAGCATTTTGAGGAAGTTGTAGTGTCAGGAGTATGCGGATTGTGTGATTATTTTACTTCTCCCAGTCATGCATGAACTAAAGAGACAGAGAGCTAAAGTCCATGATTATGGAGCGCCAGGAAAGAGATATTTATGGTTGTGTAATAAAATGAAGATGTGTATGTCTTAAATTATCACACAAAGTCATGTTATCGTGTATGTGGGAGGAGAATCAGCTGTGTATGTTTTAGGCCGCCTGCAGATGGCCGGGTCGGATCCCGCTGCGAGAATTCTCACAGCGGGACCCGACCCGAGCCCCTGCAGGGACCAGTGCGACGCTCACCTATCCCGCGGCTCCGGGTCTGTGATGTGCCAGCTGCCGGCCAGCCGGCGCATGCGCAGAGCGGAGGGGCGGCCCGGGAGTGACATTTCTGTGCGGCCTCTGAGAGACCTGCACAGAAATAGAGCATGCCACGATTTGTTTTCCGTGTGCATTTTCACGTGGACAAATCGTGGCCATCTGCATAGGATTGCGTATTGTAATGCAATCCTATGGAGGCAGGCACAAGCGGAAATTCTGCGGGAAAATTCGCCGCAGAATTTCCGCCAGTGTGCAGGGGGCCTTAGATAAAGATTGCACACAATAGGCCTGTTATTCTGTTTCATAGCAGAAAATGATGTCATTATGTCATGAAGGCTAGGAAATCGACACATAGGCATTTTTTACTAAGATAGTATAAAAGCCATTCAAACAAGTGAGGGGACGCGCTACTTGTTCAGTTCCTGTAGAAAACTTCTCTGTCTTGCCGCCATTTGAAAGCGGCCTTTTCTGGCTGCAGCTATACAAATCAGAAGATGCTACCTTCCATTGATGCAATATAAGTTGTAATCTTTATATGTAGATAATGATGCGATGTAATTTGCTATCTTTATACTTTGTGATGAGATGTGTAAGTTGCAACATTTATCATGGCCCCCGGCTGCCATGACACCTGAACGGCTCCCCCAATCTCACCGTGAGCGGGCCGTTCGGGGGATTTAAATGCCACTGTCAGAATTTACTGCGGCACTTAAAGGGTTAATAGCCACGATTGGCCATAATAAATAGCTGATGCCCGCGCTGTATGAACAGCGGTCGCCTCCCTGATCTATATTCATACATACCCCGATGCTCCAGGACGTAAATGTACGTCCTGGAGCAGGAATGGATTAAAGCCATATCCGAACATAAGTCTTGCTCTTTGCAGCAAAACAAGTAGCCGATATGAATAAGATAAGTCACCCAAGATAATGTCATATGAGTCTGTGGATATTGGAATTGTAGTGCTTCTGATGATCTTTAATAAATAACCATGGCTTAAATAAGAATGCTACTTTGGTCTAAATTAGTTCAAACCAAACCAAAACTTTGCCAAAATGCCTAAAATTGGTGCATAACACTGTCTAAGAGCTATAAAAGACCACCTCGTCCTCAGTGCTATGACCCTAGATTAGGAGCTGACTAACGACAACATCTGCATGGAGTCAGTATTTCATGTTTTTTCTCCTCCTCTGGAAAAGGAGGAAGGCATAATAAGTGCAGTATTGTGATTATCACACTTTCCTTGCAGCTTCGGTGTCCTAGATTCAAGTATGACCAAGCAGATGTTATCCTCATTTGTATTTAAAGGAGGCTAGGTCCCCACAACTGCAAGGAAACAGTATTAACCACTGAGCCACATTTGAAAGAGGAGGAAATTTTAGGTGGTGTGGCTGAAATGAACCGCCCAAAGTTCACCTTTATGCCAAACCAAACTGGGTTGAACTGTTTTAGTTTACTCAATACTACTAATAACTAAAGTAGCATGGGAACAAAGGAAGAAGGGAATATTGTGACACAAAGGGGTGGAATATGACCAAGTATACCAAGAGGAGCTTGGTATAATCACAGCTCTATAGGCCACTGTTGCTATTTTGGTCAATCAATGAAAAACAAAAATGGCAGGTATACCCAGGTCTTGTACATACTCTTCATTTAAAAGGTTATTTCAAGAAAAAAATGCTAACCATCCACAAGTTATTCAGCACTGGTGCCCTCATGTATCACACATTTAGCACTTGTGAATAAGGTTTTATCGGTTAATCCCTTCCAGTTTTTTTTGTTACTTCTAGCAGACGAAAATCCCAAAAACTGAAAAAGAACCTGTCATGTTAAACATGCTGCCTGATTTGCAGGCAGCAGGTTATAGTGCAGGAGCAGCTGAGTAGATTGATATATAGCTTTATGAAAAAAGATTTTCTATAACTTGTAATTTATTGATCTCAATCTCTGCTCATTTTAAGCTTAGAAATTCAATAGGCAGTCCTATCAGCAATTGACAACATTCCATGTTTGAGTGTGTACATAGAGACAGATTTAGGACTGCCTCTGGACTGCTAGACTAAAAAATGAGCAGAGATTTGAATCTATAAATGACAAATTATACAGAGCCTTTTCTCACAAACATATATTAATCTGCTCAGCCCCTCCTGTTCTGGACTGCATTCAATGTGCAGGTGCCTTCTAAACAAATGAATGTCACCCTTTGTCCAGCTAATCCACATATACACTGATTAACCATTACATACAAAAACTTGCCTTATATTGTATAGGTCACCTAACCAGGTCTGAGTCATCAAGGCTTAAACTCTGCAAGACTCCACAAGACCTATGAAGGTGTTTTCTGGTATGTAGCACCAAGATCATTAAGGCTGGGGTCACACAGGATGTATTCCCGGCAGAAATCTCGCGGTTTGGCGGCAACTAAAAAACGCGAGATTTCCGCAAGGAAAGCGCTGCTTCAAAACCCGAAGAGGCTTGACTGCACACTTTTCTGCTGCAGCCGGTGCCCCCATAGAGGAAAGCGCGGCCACAGTGGGAAAAAAAAAGAACAGACATGCTGCGGCCGGCGAATCCGCACCACAATGCCGGCTTTTACTGTTCCGTGTGGACAAGATTTCTGAGAAATCTGCTGGCTTTGCAGTGACGGATTTACCGTTCCGTGTGGACAAGATTTCTGAGAAATCTCGTCGACATGGCTGGCTAAACCTGGGATTAGCGGCCGCAGGCGGATTTGCCTCGGCAGAATTCCAGATGGAATTTGCATGGCAAGTCTGCCCTGTGTGAAACCAGCCTTAAGTCCTGTAATTTGCACAGTGGGGCCTCCAAGAATCAGTTTTGTTTTTCCAGGACATATCACAGATGCTTGTTGGAGTCAAAATCTGAGGAATTTGGAGGCCAAGTTATTACCTTGAACTCTTTGTCATGTCTTTCAAACTATTCCTGAACAATTTTTGCATTGTGGCAAGGTGTATTTTTCTACTGAAAAAGGCCACTGCCATTTGGTCACATCGTTGCCATGAATGACAATATTGTAGTTGGTCTGTAACTATGTTCCAGTAGGTGGTATGTGTCAAAGAACCATCTACATAAATGTCAGGCTCTAAAGATTCCCAGTACAATATTGTCCAGAACATAGCATTACTTCTGCAACCTACATTCTCATAGTACATCCTGGTGCCATCTGCGTACCACCTGGGCAAGCAAAATAAAAAACGTGATTCAACAGACCAGGCAACCTTCTTCCATTCTCCAAGATACAGTTCTGTACCTTTTGTGGCCACCATTGTAGGCACTTTTGGCTGTGGACAGGGGTCAACTTGGGCACTGAACTGTTGCTACACAGCCCCATATGAAAAATGCAGGACATGGGCATTAAGCATTCGGTGGAGGTTCCCACAGTAAAATCCACACTAATTTAATGCTTTCCATGCTCCCCCTTATAACGTGCAAATGGCACAAGGGGTGTGATAGTGGCCACACCTGATGTGGCTTCAAGTCCTCCTGCACAGAACCAAAGAGGGAGAGGAAAACAGTAGCAGGCAGCCAGCAAAGGAAGCACTTGTCAGCAACAGAAAGTAGACGCCCAGAAGTGTGGACATAAGCTCTGCAACTCCCAGTTCTGCCCATGAGAAGGAGAGGCTGGCCCCCTACAACTGCCTTAAATCTTCTGGAATCCTATAAAATGAAAAGTTCCTACACTACAGATGGGAGAGTGCAGAAGAATGTGTGCTGAGAAGGCGAGAAGGAACTGCCTGGGTGTGATAGTCTGCAGAGGAATGGCAAAGAGGCAAGCTGAGCAGGAGCTTCTGCTGAAGGGACTACTGGAGACTGCCTGGATAAACTGATGGACCACAACAGTGAGCGCCCAATGCGTGCAGAGAGGCTGCAAATTGAGGCATAAAGATCTGCAAGGGAGAATGTAGTGGCCCAGAATACCATCTTGGTCCCCTCCATAAATGTCATACATGTTTTGTCCTATGTAGATGCACTGTGCAAAGCTGTCATGTCATATCCAGTGTGGGTGTTGCACAGTTGCGGCGCTTGAGAGGTGAGAGGTTAACTGTAATACAATCATTGCATGCCTATAAATGTATGTTTGTCTTGTTATGTGGTACAAGTGAGGATATAAATGGGAGAGATTGAGAGAGGGAAAAGGAGTCCATCTTCAGGAGTGCCTACAGTGTGCTAATACAGAGCCGCATAAAGGAAGCACCTTCAGCTTCCATTAAGGTGAAGATGGAGGAGAAAGAGCGACTTCCCATAGCGTTTGGAGTGTGGATGTGAGAGGAGTGAGTCCCTGCAACAGAGAGAGAGAGCGCACCACCCAAGTTCTAAAACAGGTACCTGTTCACACTACAGGCTTTTCCTGTGTGGCCGTCCATAATTAGGATCACCGCACAGAGGTACTTTATTGAGACATCCACGCATCTGCTGTGTGAGGTGTGTATTGGCTAAGCCTTCCTGAATAATTGTTTGCCAGAGTGTCTGTGAAGTGACCCCTACCCCCTTCCTTCTCATGAGTCCTCCCAATCCAGGACCGGTGACATACAGATAACGTGGACTGTAGTGCCGTATTCATCCTGTGTATCCTTCCTACCTCTGAGCTATAGCCTGTCACTGTTTGATGTGAATTGTACCTGCATTATCTGTAATACAAGTTATTATTCCAATAAAAGCTATACCAGGCCCTAACCACTCCTAGAGACCAGAGGTACTACACACAAATCTGCGTGTTCATTTCTCTGCCACATAGAATAATGGTGTGTGGGAACGGTGGCGTCACGAGTGATTTGTACTACTACTCCCCTCATCCAATTTATTGGCACTCCCTGCCACAGGAGTGTCGAAGCTGGCCTGCTCTGGCTTTGGCTATGTGTCGTCCCTCAGGGACTTGAGCCTGGTAAGTGCCACCATGATGAAACAGTACTAATCCCTCCCAGCTCTTTACATTAGCCAGGTGCCCAGGGTCACCCCTCTGGGGTGTTGCAAGAGAGTTCAGGACTGCATTACAGAGGCATCGGATCAAGATCCACAGGAGAACTTTAAGGATTTCTACAGCATCAGATTGAGGCTAGCATCATTAAAGGCAAATAGTGTGCACACTAAGGGTAACTTTTTAGGAACCAGCATGCCTGCTAGCAGCGTAACACTACTCCTTGGGACATACGAAGGATCGAATAGTTAGCAGGGGACTGTTACTGAGATGTTTTCCAAGATCAAGCCTGGAACTCTTGCATACTAGCATTAGAGTTTTGCAAACCTGCATGCTGTGTAGAGGACTTCTGTTATCAATGAATTGTGTGCAGTAAACCGCGATTATTGTTTATTAGATTGCGTTAAATTCCAACTTGTCTTATGATGTGCATTGCTAACATTGTAATTATCCAACACAAAGTGTGAAAGATTGTTAATTCCTGGTACACATAACATAAGACTTGTATGCCTTTGGTTAGTCATAGTTAGGATTATGTATTTGAGCCGTGACAGCCATTTATTTCTTAAGCTGTTTCCTGAATTGCATTTGTTCAGAATAAAATGTTCCTATTTTTGTAACTCTGTCATCTGCATCGTAACCTGGAACCTGTGTTGCACCCACCACCCGCAACAAATGTACTGCACACAAATATCTTATTTCATTTGGTTAATCAGTTCAAATAGATACCAACATTAAGGTGAAATGTGTGTGCTGCTTGTGTTCATATCCTTTACTTCTCTTTAATAATACACACATTTGCTATTCTAATTGAAAAATGGCAACAGTTCTGTTGTTTTCTTGAGCCTTATGAAAAGTTCATTGGTGCATGATATTTTTTTTTTTTGCATTTTCAGAAGCAAATGAAAAACTGCTTACAAGGAAATATGATGAAGTAATGAAATACTCTGCACAGAATGGTGAGCTTGTTGGTTTTTGAATGTCCCACTTTATTCTTTTCTGCTTCATTGCTGTAGGAGCTTCTGATGTGACATTGGGTCCTGGATTGTATTCCCCTCACAAGAAATCAAGCAGAGAAAGACAGGAAAATGCTTTTTAAGGATGTCTGTCCTGAATCTTGTTACAATATTCCAACTTTTCACACACCCAAGAAGCATCTTCGAAAAATCACTATTATGTATCAGTTTGAAACCTACTAAGCAATTATCTTTCAAATCACTATGTAGGATTTATGCTTCACCTGAATTCTCTTTTATTACTCTTTATTTGCATTCACTAAAAGCTGTAAATGCCTTAAATGAATTGTAAACCTTGCAATTTACACATTTTGATTGAATGAATTCCCCTAACGGTTTCATTGGGTTCTAATACATAGCATGTATTGTAGCCTCACAGTCAATAAAGATATTGCCATAATATTTGCTATCCAGGGATTAGCCTAAATAGTGTGATATGATAAGCATGATAGCACAAAGTATCTTCTTAATATTCTAAGCATGGGAGGATGGGCTTTTTCCATATCAACTGCAGTCTTTCAACCAGAGACACTAAACTGAAGAAGTAATAAGATAGAAGAGTTCTCTCTGGGCCGCTACTCATTCCTCTAGGACTCAACAGCTTGTGATTTAATTTGCTGCAATGTTGGCGGAAATCACCAATGCCATAATTAGTTTCCTTCCAACAGAAGTAATTTTATAATATGGAGAGCACTAAGTGATTTATTATAAGGAACTTGAGTTATCATCCCAGGGTGATCCAGAGCATGAAGCCAGGTCTGCATCTTAGAGGGGTTAAAGCAGCCATTATAGCCACCAATATAGGGTTAAATCAGCCATTAAGATAGCAGTCAGTACAGTTTAAGAATTACTTATCGAACTACTAATATTAACTGCTTTAACGACTTACAGAGACTGACCCCCTAGGAACAATATGCTCTTCTAGTTTTAAAGTGCTAATGTGCAGGATATCCTGATATTGGTCAATGATTTTATCATCCTGCATTCATATATTCTGGTTTGGACCATTACTTTATTCTTTGAGTCTTGTACATGGAATTTTTATAAAGTTGCATAATTTGATGTTTCCTAATCCATTATGGACACAATCTGCTACTAGACTTTGTTACTGACTTGCGCTTTATAACCATATGAGCATCAGGGCAAATTCATGCAAGCATATTTCTGGTCTGTATGGTGCCCAAATCCACAGCTGATAAGACTCAGACTGTACATGGACTGTACAATAACTATTCTGCCAAGTTGCAGATCAGTTTTTTTCTCATACGGACAATGCAGCAAACACAGCATTCACTATTCTAATTCAATTTATGGATAAGACTCGCTCATTCAAGTCAATAGGGGCACCAAAAAAACAGACAATACATGAACGCTGTTTTTGTTCTGTCTGTATTTCATGAATCTGTTGCTAAGAGATGCAGAAAATGGAGTTAAAAAATGGACCCACAGACTGGTTACTGCGCTCTGATGAAACAATGTCAGTAATTTTACGGATGCCACATGGACAAGTTTTATACGCTCATGTGAATTCAGCCTAAATAAGCAGCAAATGTACTCAGAGGGCAGCACTGTCATATTGCAGCATTGAGGTCCTTTGTTTGAATCTCCCCAAGGACAACATGTTCCTATTGGAGTTTTATGATTAAGCTTTTAAGGATATGACCTAGTTGGGTACTTAAAGAGGTTATCCCAAAATTTAAAGTTATCCCCTATCCGCAGGATAGGGTATTACTTTATGATTGGTGGGGGTCTGACTGCTGAGACAACTACCAATCCCGCAAATGGGGGTCCTGTGCACCCTCTTCTCTTCACTGTTGGGTTGCTTCTCCGACCCACAGTGACATCAGATCGAATGAAGCAGTGGACATGCATGCATAGCTGCCACTTCATTCCTTTCAATTGGGCTGATGGAAATTGTACTTTACTATGTCCAACAGTTCCACTCAAAGTGAACGGAGTAGCACTGCGCATGTGCAACCACTGCTCCATTCAATCTTCTCCTCACGGTGGGTGGTGCATTAAAGCTCACAGTGAGGATCAGTTGGGGTCTCAGCAGTCAAACCCCTAACGATCATAAAGTTATCCCCTATTCTGTGAATAGGACATAACATTAGATTTTGGGATAACTCCTCTAAAGGAATCCCAATGGGTTTTGGGGTATTTTTCATGCGCACTTTCACAAGCCATAACTATTTTCATTTTTCCATCATATAGTCCTATTAGGACTTGTCCATTGCATGGTACGCTGTAGTTTTATTGGTACCATTTGCTGTACTTTTAATGTATAACTTCAATTGATTTTTTCCTGTGTGGGGATGCTCCTGAACCCATACCATCTAAAAGCCATATTAATTTTGCATTTTGCATAAATCCCCTTTGCCCCATGATACATATGTTCCTTATGGGCAGGAAGGTGTTAATTATCTCGGTTTTAGAGAAATCAACAAACAAATAACTGATGAAAACTGGGTTGGATGGTAGCTTCAAGAAATATGGAGGTCAGTGGAGGTCACAAGAAATGTCTCTGCTTTAGACCCATGGTAAATAAAGTTGTTCTAGATGAGTGAAGGGTAGAGTCCAGCATAGAATTGTACAGATGCAGAATTATGTAAATCTACTTTTGACCCCTGAGCATTGATGGACAGATAAGCAGGGCTTACCCCAGATTGCTAACTGCATATCATGGATGCTAAGTATAATATCGTATTGTTTTTCTGGATCTTGTTAATATACTATTTACATATCCTGTTTGTATGTTTTGATCTTATATGTCTCTTTCGAATATCTCTTTTGATACATTGCATGTTTTTCCACTCTTTATCACCTTAAGTAAACTTTATTAAAGCGACCCTCTGCTTTCAGGGCAAAATTCAGTCCCAGGGTCGGATGGGCAGATGGGGTATATTACCTGCAATTGTTCTTCTTTGCCTTTAGTCACCCTAATTACCCCAGTGCATTGGTGGTGTTAGACTACAATGCACTATACTTACTCTCTGATTGGCTATAGCTGCTCAAGTGATTATCATTAGCCAATCAGAGTAGTTTGCAGTATTCTGTGGATTTTGGTGTGGATCCACAGTAGAATGAAAGTGTGAAATCTTCTGCGGATTTGCACCAAAATCCACAGTGAATGTTGCAGATTTTGCTCAGCACTGAGCCAATCAGAGGCAGCACTCACTCACCCATTCATGAATGGGTGTGAGTGAGAGCTGCCTCTGATTGGTGAGGCTGTGACTAGAGATAATAATAATAATAATCTTTATTTGTATAGCGCCAACTTATTCCGCAGCGCTTTCAGGCATGGATAAATGCAAAACAATACAACAATTACAATATAAGGTACATTGGGTTAGACACAAATGGGTTGAGGGTGGTACAGGAGGTGCAGGGGGTGGGGAACACAGGCAATAGGAAATTTTATGTACAGATCATTTATCAGAAGGCAAACAGGGTGGAGCACCATAGGGAGGGGCGAGGGACTAGGTCAGGAGATTTGGTATGCTTCCCTGAAGAGGTGCGTTTTTAAGGCACGTCTGAAATTTCGTGCATCGGGAATTGTCCGGATGCCTTGGGGTAGAGCATTCCAGAGGATGGGTGCTGCTCTGGTGAAGTCCTGTAGGCGAGCATGAGAGGTTCGTATTACAGGGGTGTTTAGTCTGAGTGTGTTAGCCGATCGGAGTGAGCGGGCTGGGTGATGTACTGACAGTAGGGAGGCGATGTATGGTGGCGCAGCGCCATGCAGAGCTTTGTGAGTGAGGTAGAGGAGTTTAAATTTAGTTCTGCAGTGGATGGGCAGCCAATGCAGCGACTGGCATAATGCAGAGGCGTCTGAATAACGACTGGATAGAAAAATGAGTCTAGCTGCTGCATTTAGTATGGATTGGAGCGGAGTGAGTCTAGTGTGGGGGAGGCCAATGAGTAGCGAGTTGCAGTAGTCAAGCCGGGATGAGCGCAACCACGAGCGTCTTTAGCGTGTCCGTGGTTAGGAACGGACGTATTTTAGCAATATTTCTGAGGTGCATGTGGCATGTTTGGGCCAGAGATTGGATATGGGGGGCAAAGGAGAGGTCAGAGTCCAGTGTGACCCCAAGGCATCGGGCATGCCGTTGGGGGGTTATGATGGTGCCAGACACTGGAATGGAGATGTTGAGGGGAGGTCGGTTAGAAGGTGGAAAGACAAGGAGGTCAGTTTTAGAGAGGTTTCGTTTGAGAAAAAGGGAGGACATAGTGTTAGAGACAGCGGACAGACAGTCGGTGATATTTTGGAGGAATGGTCCAGAGATCTCACGAGAGGAGGTGTATAGTTGGGTGTCGTCAGCATAGAGGTGGTATTGGAGGCCGAATCTGTGGATTGTTTGTCCAATTGGGGCAGTATAGATAGAGAAAAGAAGGGGACCAAGGACCGAGCCCTGGGGTACCCCGACAGCGAGAGGAAGTGGAGCAGAGATAGAACCAGCAAAGGAAACACTGAAAGAGCGGTCAGAGAGGTAGGAGGAGAACCAGGAGAGAGCAGTATCCTTTAGACCAATAGAGTGGAACATAGTGAGAAGGAGATTATGGTCGACAGTGTCAAATGCAGCAGACAGGTCAAGGAGGATTAGTAGAGAGTAATCACCTCTCGACTTTGCAGTCATCAGGTCATTTGTTACTTTTGTAAGGGCAGTTTCGGTCGAGTGTAGAGAGCGGAAACCAGACTGGAGGGGGTCGAGGAGTGAGTTGTCAGAGAGAAAGCGAGTAAGCCGGGAGTAGACCAGGCGTTCCAGTAATTTGGAGATAAAGGGGAGGTTTGAGACGGGTCGGTAGTTAGCAGCATTAGGCGGGTCCAGGGTTGGTTTTTTAAGCAGAGGGGATATAATGGAGTGTTTGAATGAGGAGGGAAAAGTGCCAGAGGTTAGGGAGAGGTTGCAGATTGTGGTAAGGTGAGTAATGAGAGCTGGGGAAAGGGAGCGGAGGAGGTGAGAGGGGAGAGGGTCGCTGGCGCAGGTGGTAGGGCGGGCAGTGGAAAGGAGCCTGGAGACTTCTTCCTCTGTCGTTGGTTCTAGCGTAGATAGTGAGTAGGTGCTGGGTGCAGTGCTGATGAAGCTGGGATCAGGGCTAACCATGCAGCTTTCAGAGATTTCTTTTCGAATGTGGTCGATTTTTTCTTTGAAATAGGCAGCTAGTTCTCCAGCAGTCAGGTCTGTCGCAGGGGCCTGTTCCTTGGGGCTGAGGAGGGAGTGAAAGGTCTCAAAGAGTTGTTTGGGGTTGTGGGATAGTGAGGAGACAAGGGAGGTGAAATAAACTTGTTTGGCATGGTGAAGGGCTAGGTTATACATTTTAAGCATGAATTTGAAGTGGAGGAAGTCTGCTGGCAGCTTTGACTTTCTCCACAGCCGCTCGGCGCACCTAGAGCACCGCCGGATGAAGCGCGTTTGGGACGTGAGCCAGGGTTGCCGTGGTCTGCGTTTGACAGCTCGCGTCACGGGCGGTGCCACTTCATCCAGGGCACGGCTGAGGGTGGTGTGGTAGTATTCGGCTGCCAGGTTAGGGCAGGGGAGGCGAGAGATGGGCGATAGGGAGGACTGAATAGTTTCGGCAAACTGTTTAGTGCGGACAGACTGGAGGTTCCTAGAGGTGCGATAGATAGGAGGGTCAGGAGAGATGCTAGGGTGCCTGATGGAGAAAGAGAGAAGGTTGTGATCCGAGAGTGGAAGTGGGGAGTTAGTAAAGTGAGAAGCGAAGCAGAGACGGAGGAAAACTAAATCGAGAGTGTTACCATCTCTATGAGTGGGGGAGTCAGAGATTAGCGATAGGCCAAGGGAGGAGGTAAGTGTTAAGAGCCGGGAGGCAGATGAGGAGCTAGAGTCGTTAGTAGGAATGTTGAAATCACCAAGGATGAGGGTTGGGATTTCACAGGATAGGAAGTGGGAGAGCCAGGCAGCAAAGTGGTCTAGGAACAGGCGGGTAGGACCTGGGGGACGGTAAATAACTGCGACACGCAGAGGCAGTGGGCGGAAGAGTCGCAGGGTGTGGACTTCGAAGGAGTGAAAGGTAAGCGAGGGAGCTGAGGGAATGACCTGGAAGGTACAGTTTGGGGAGAGGATGATGCCTACTCCTCCACCGCGTCTGTCATCCGATCTGGGGGTGTGGGAGAACTGCAGGCCATCATAGGACAATGCAGCGGGGGAGGTAGAATCGGACTGCTGTATCCAGGTTTCCGTGAGGGCAAGCAAGTTCAAGTGTTTACTGGTGAAAAGGTCATGGATAGTTGGGAGTTTGTTACACGCAGATTGGGAGTTCCATAGGGCGCATTTGAATGGGGCAGGGGGGGCATTTTGGTAGAGAACAGTACGGGGTGGGCCTGGGTTGGGGGAGATGTCCCCTGCAGCTAGGAGTAGCAGAGCAGAGTAGCAAGGGTGAGCACATGGCTAGGGGATTTGTGTGGGTGTCTGAGGTGTTTCTTTGCAGTATTCGGGGGATGAAGGCGTCTTAGGAAGTTGAACAGTGCATGGGAGCCATACATAGGTGAGGAGAGGAGGGAAGGGCTGTTGTGGATGGAGTGTGTTGGGGCTGGGCGTTGGAAGAAAGTGTGAAGGCTTGAAAAGAGGATAGTGATGGAGATCAGTGCAAAGAGGAGAGCATTTCCCTCCAGGCTTTGGACAGTTGTGCATGTTACCTGTCTCCTGCACTGTCGAACTGCGCTGTATAACTGCATCATTCAACAGCATCAAACACTTGTTGCTGGACACATCAGGTGAGGCTGCCTCGGGTGAGGCATGGAGGGTAGAACTGACTTTAAAGTTCTGGCTATAGAGATGAGCGAGCACCAAAATGCTCGGGTGCTCGTTACTCGGGAGGAAATTTTCGCGATGCTCGAGGGTTCGTTTCGAGTAACGAACCCCATTGAAGTCAATGGGCGACCCGAGCATTTTTGTATATCGCCGATGCTCGCTAAGGTTTCCATTTGTGAAAATCTGGGCAATTCAAGAAAGTGATGGGAACGACACAGCAACGGATAGGGCAGGTGAGGGGCTACATGTTGGGCTGCATCTCAAGTTCCCAGGTCCCACTATTAAGCCACAATAGCGGCAAGAGTGCCCCCCCCCCTCCCAACAATTTTTACTTCTGAAAAGCCCTCATTAGCAATGCATACCTTAGCTAAGCACCACACTACCTCCAACAAAGCACAATCACTGCCTGCATGACACTCCGCTGCAACTTCTCCTGGGTTACATGCTGCCCAACCCCCCCCCCCTGCACGACCCAGTGTCCACAGCGCACACCAAATTGTCCCTGCGCAGCCTTCAGCTGCCCTCATGCCACGCCACCCTCATGTCTATTTATAAGTGCGTCAGCCATGAGGAGGAACCGCAGGCACACACTGCGGAGGGTTGGCACGGCTAGGCAGCGACCCTCTTTAAAAGGGGCGGGGCGATAGCCCACAATGCTGTACAGAAGCAATGAGAAATATAATCCTGTGCTACCGCCATCAGGAGCTGCACACGTGGGCATAGCAATGGGGAACCTATGTGCCACACACTATTCATTCTGTCAAGGTGTCTGCATGCCCCAGTCAGACCGCGTTTTTTTTATAAATAGTCACAGGCAGGTACAACTCCGCAATGGGAATTCCGTGTGCACCCACAGCATGGGTGGCTCCCTGGAACCCACCGGCTGTACATAAATGTATCCCATTGCAGTGCCCTGGACAGCAGAGCTAACGTCAGATTAAATGCAGGTGGGCTTCGGCCCACACTGCATACCCCAACTTGACCGGGCTATTTAATTCATAGAAACAGGCAGGTACAACTCCCTATTGTGCCCACACTGCATGCCCCAGTCAGACTGGGGTTCTTTAGAAGTGGACACATGTAGTTACAACTCCGTGTGGACCGACAGCATGGGTGGGTGCCAGGAAGCAACCTGCGGTACATAAATATATCCCATTGCATTGCCCATCACAGCTGAGGTAATGTCATGTTTAATGCAGGAGGGCTTCAGCCCACACTGCATGCCCCAGTCAGACTGGGGTTCTTTAGAAGTGGACACATGTAGTTACAACTCCGTGTGGACCGACAGCATGGGTGGGTGCCAGGAAGCCACCGGCGGTACATAAATATATCCCATTGCATTGCCCATCACAGCTGAGCTAATGTCATGTTTAATGCAGGTGGGCTTCAGCCCACACTGCATGCCCCAGTCAGACTGGGGTTCTTTAGAAGTGGACACATGTAGTTACAACTCCGTGTGGACCGACAGCATGGGTGGCTCCCTGGAATCCACCGGCGGTACATAAATATATCCCATTGCAGTGCCCAGCACAGCTGATGTAACATCAGCTGTAATGCAGGTGGGCAAAAAATTAATTGGATTACACTGTAGGCGAGGGCCCCAAAAAATTGGTGTACCAACAGTACTAATGTACCTCAGAAAAATTGCCCATGCCCAACCAAGAGGGCAGATGAAACCCATTCATCGCTTTGGTTAATGTGGCTTAATTGGTAACTAGGCCTGGAGGCAGCCCAGTTAAAATAAAAATTGGTTCAGGTGCAAGTTTCAACGCTTTAATGATCATTGAAACGTATAAAAATTGTTTAGAAAAATTATATGACTGAGCCTTGTGGGCCTAAGAAAAATTGCCCGTTCGGCGTGATTACGTGAGGTTTCAGGAGGAGGAGCAGGAGGAGGAGGAGGAATATTATACACAGATTGATGAAGCAAAAATGTCCCCGTTTTTGATGGTGATAGAGAACGATGCTTCCATCCGCGGGTGCAGCCTACGTATTTCTTAGGTATCGCTGCTGTCCGCTGGTGAAGAAGAGAAGTCTGGGGAAATCCAGGCTTTGTTCATCTTGATGACTGTAAGCCTGTCGGCACTGTCGGTTGACAGGCGGGTATGCTTATCCGTGATGATTTCCCCAGCCGCAATAAACACCCTCTCTGACAAGACGCTAGCCGCAGGACAAGCAAGCACCTCCAGGGCATACAGCGCGAGTTCAGGCCACGTGTCCAGCTTCGACACCCAGTAGTTGTAGGGGGCAGAGGCGTCACCGAGGACGGTCGTGCGATCGGCTACGTACTCCCTCACCATCCTTTTACAGTGCTCCCGCCAACTCAGCCTTGACTGGGGAGCGGTGACACAGTCTTGCTGGGGAGCCATAAAGCTGGCAAAGGCCTTGGAGAATGTTCCCCTGCCTGCGCTGTACATGCTGCCTGATCTCTGCGCCTCCCCTGCTACCTGGCCCTCGGAACTGCGCCTTCTGCCACTAGCGCTGTCGGATGGGAAGTTTACCATCAGTTTGTCCACCAGCGCCCTGTGGTATAACCTTTCCAGAAAGTGGAAAGGTTCTCCTTATGCCGTGGGTCGATCAGTGTGTACACCCAGTAATCCGTAGTGGCCAGAATGCGTGTAACGCGAGGGTCACGAGAAAGGCATCCTAACATGAAGTCAGCCATGTGTGCCAGGGTACCTGTACGCAACACATGGCTGTCCTCACTAGGAAGATCACTTTCAGGATCCTCCTCCTCCTCCTCCTCCGGCCATACACGCTGAAAGGATGACAGGCCAGCAGCATGGGTACCCTCAGCAGTGGGCCAAGCTGTCTCTTCCCCCTCCTCCTCATGCTCCTCCCCCTCCTCCTCCTCCTCAACGCGCTGAGATATAGACATGAGGGTGCTCTGACTATCCAGCGACATACTGTCTTCCCCCGCCTCCGTTTCCGAGCACAAAGCGTCTGCCTTTATGCTTTGCAGGGAACTTCTCAAGAGGCATAGCAGGGGAATGGTGACGCTAATGATTGCAGCATCCCTGCTCACCATCTGGGTAGACTCCTCAAAGTTTCCAAGGACCTGGCAGATGTCTGCCAACCAGGCCCACTCTTCTGTAAAGAATTGAGGAGGCTGACTCCCACTACGCCGCCCATGTTGGAGTTGGTATTCCACTATAGCTCTACGCTGCTCATAGAGCCTGGCCAACATGTGGAGCGTAGAGTTCCACCGTGTGGGCACGTCGCACAGCAGTCGGTGCACTGGCAGATTAAACCGATGTTGCAGGGTCCGCAGGCTGGCAGCGTCAGTCTTGGAGTTGCGGAAATGTGCGCTGACCCGGCGCACCTTTCCGAGCAGGTATGACAAGCGTGGGTAGCTTTTCAGAAAGCGCTGAACCACCAAATTAAAGACATGGGCCAGGCATGGCATGTGCATGAGGCTGCCGAGCTGCAGAGCCGCCACGAGGTTACAGCCGTTGTCACACACGACCATGCCCGGTTGGAGGCTCAGCGGCTCAAGCCAGCGGTCGGTCTGCTCTGTCAGACCCTGCAGCAGTTTGTGGGCCGTGTGCCTCTTCTCTCCTAAGCTGAGTAGTTTCAGCACGGCCTGCTGACGCTTGCCCACCGCTGTGCTGCCACGCCGCGCGACAGCGACTGCTGGCGACGTCCTGCTGCTGACACATCTTGATTGCGAGACAGAGGTTGCGTTGGAGGAGGAGGAGGGTGGTTTAGTGGAGGAAGCATACACCGCCGCAGATACCAGCACCGAGCTGGGGCCCGCAATTCTGGGGGTGGGTAGGACGTGAGCGGTCCAAGGCTCTGACTCGGTCCCAGCCTCCACTAAATTCACCCAATGTGCCGTCAGGGAGATATAGTGGCCCTGCCCGCCTATGCTTGTCCACGTGTCCGTTGTTAAGTGGACCTTGCCAGTAACCGCGTTGGTGAGGGCGCATTCAATGTTGCGGGAGACGTGGTCGTGCAGGGCTGGGACGGCACATCGGGAAAAGTAGTGGCAACTGGGAACCAAGTAGCGCAGGGCCGCCGCCGCCATCATGCTTTTGAAAGCCTCCGTTTCCACAAGCCTATACGGCAGCATCTCCAGGCTGATCAATTTGGCAATGTGCACGTTTAACGCTTGAGCGTGCGGGTGCGTGGCGGCGTACTTGCACTTGCGCTCAAACAGTGTCGCTAGCGACGTCTGGACGCTGCGCTGAGAGACATTGCTGGATGGGGCCGAGGACAGCGGAGGTGAGGGTGTGGGTGCAGGCCAGGAGACGGTTGTGCCTGTGTCCTCAGAGGGGGGTTGGATCTCAGTGGCAGGTTGGGGCACAGGGGGAGAGGCAGTGGTGCAAACCGGAGGCGGTGAACGGCCCTCGTCCCACCTTGTGGGGTGCTTGGCCATCATATGCCTGCGCATGCTGGTGGTGGTGGCTCCCCAGCTGATCTTGGCGCGACAAAGGTTGCACACCAGTGTTCGTCGGTCGTCAGGCATCTCTGTGAAAAACTGCCACACCGTAGAGCACCTTGACCTCTGCAGGGTGGCATGGCGCGAGGGGGCGCTTTGGGAAACAGTTGGTGGATTATTCGGTCTGGCCCTGCCTCTACCCCTGGCCACCGCACTGGCTCGGCCTGTGCCCACACCCTGACTTGGGCCTTCGCGTCCTCGCCCGCGTCCACGTCCTCTAGGCCTACCCCTACCCCTCAGCATGCTGTATTACCAGTAGTGCAGAAACAGAACGCTGTAATTAAATGTGCCACTTATTGGCCTGTGGTTGGAGGCTGACTTCGCTTACGGAACGCACAGCAGAGCCAGGAAATAATTTTGCGCAAGCCTGCTGTAACACTTAGCTGGCTGCGTATGAATTAGGACAACTACCCCCAGCACAGACCCAGTACACTGAGGACAGTCACAGGCAGCCCAAATAGATTTTTTTTCCCAAATGTTTTTGGAAAGGCCCACTGCCTATATTCAATAAATATGTCTTCTGTCCCTGCCTCACCACTACTGGCCCTGGAGTATGTAAAATAACTGCAGACTGTTGCACTGTGGACTGGAATACAGCGGTGATGTAACAACCAACACAGAGCCAGGAAATAATTTTGCGCAAGCCTGCTGTAACACTTAGCTGGCTGCGTATGAATTAGGACAACTACCCGCAGCACAGACCCAGTACACTGAGGACAGTCACAGGCAGCCCAAATAGATTTTTTTTCCCAAATGTTTTTGGAAAGGCCCACTGCCTATATTCAATAAATATGTCTTCTGTCCCTGCCTCACCACCACTACTGGCCCTGGACTATGTATAATTACTGCAGGGCGCAATGCTCTGCACGGCCGATATACAAAAAAAAAAAAATGTGCAACACTGCAAAAAGCAGCCTCCACACTACTGCACACGGTTAGATGTGGCCCTAAGAAGGACCGTTGGGGTTCTTGAAGCCTAAAATACTCCTAACACTCTCCCTATAGCAACTCCAGCAAGACAGCACTTTCCCTGATCTCTGTCAGAACGCATCTGTGGTGAGCCGTGGGAGGGGCCGATTTATATACTCGGGTGACACCTGATCTCAGAGATGAAAGTGAAAGTAACTCGAACATCGCGTGGTACTCATCTCGAGTAACGAGCATCTCGAACACGCTAATACTCGAACGAGTATCAAGCTCGGACGAGTACGTTCGCTCATCTCTTGCTGTGACCAATCAGAGGCAGCTCATTCAGCAGGCGGGGATTTTAAAGCCCCGGCTGCTGAATACTACTCAGAGCAGTTCAGGAGAACTGCCGGCGGCCGTGGCTGAACTCCGTCTGCCGGGACCAGGTGAGTATATATATATATTTTTTTTTTACACATTTCTGGATGAATTTCCGGGAAGGGCTTATATTTTTAAGCCCTTCCCGAAAATTCATTGTGAGATCGCCCGCAGCCCATTGTTTTCAATGGAGCCGGCTGTATTGCCGGCTCCATTGAATTCAATGCGCTGGACAGCTCCGGCCCATTTCTAATGAAACGCGGCTAGGAGCAGTTTTTTCGGGCGATTTTTCGGCCCCGGTCACGCGATTTGTGGATGCGCATCCGTCATGCGATCCGCAAATCACGGGAAAAGACGCCCGTCTGACTGAGGCCTTAATGTACAGTGAATTATGGTGGTATATTGTGTGAGTGAAGGCAGGCTCAGCAGCTCCTAACAATATAACTACTAGAGATGAGCAAACGTACTCGTCCGAGCTTGATATTCGTGCGAATATTAGGGTGTTCGGGATGCTCGTTACTCGTAACGAGTACCACGCGGTGTTCCGGTTACTTTCAGTTTCCTCTCTGAGACGTTAGCGCGCTTTTCTGGCCAATTGAAAGACAGGGAAGGCATTACAACTTCCCCCTGCGACGTTCAAGCCCTATACCACCCCCCTGCAGTGAGTGGCTGACGAGATCTGGTGTCACCCGAGTATATAAATCGGCCCCTCCCGCGGCTCGCCACACATGCCTTGTGACCTAGCTGAGGGAAAGTACTATCGTGCTGGAGCTGCTGTAGGGAGAGCGTTAGGAGTTAGTGTAGGCTTCAAGAACCCCAACGGTCATTCTCAGGGCCACATCTAATAGTGTGCAGTACTGTGTTAGCACTGTATTTTTTTTTTTTTTTCAAAATTGGATCTGCAGAGCATTGCGCCCAGCAATAGGGACAGAAGTGGTGGTTAGGCAGGGAGAGTGTTAGCAGTGAGTGTAGGCTTCAAGAACCCCAACGGTCCTTTCTAGGGCCACATCTATCCGTGTGCAGTACTGTCCAGGCTGCTGTTAGCAGTGTTGCATATTTTTTTTTTTCTTCTCAAAACCGGCTGTGCAGAGCATTGCACCCGGCATTAATACTACAGGGATAGAATTGTGTAGGCAGGGCCAGAAGACATACATTATTCATTGAATAGACGCAGTGTGGCTTTTCCTTTGAAAAACAAGGGAAAAAATTCTATTTCGCCTGCCTCTAACAGTCCTCAGGGCTCTGGGTACGTGTGTGCTGCGTGCAGAACGTAAAAAAAAATCAGACGCAGCCAGCTACGTTTTACTGCAGGCTTGCGCCAATTTTTTTCCTGCATGGGAAATCCCTGATCTGCTGTAGCGAATAACTTTGCATCACTGCAGTTCTGTGACACATGTGCAGGGCCACAACACAGTTATTAAACTTAGTAGTATTCATTGAATACACGCAGTGTGGCTTGTCCTTTGAAAAACAAGGGAAAAAATTCTATTTCGCCTGCCTCTAACAGTCCTCAGGGCTCTGGGTACGTGTGTGCTGCGTGCAGAACGTTAAAAAAAATCAGACGCAGCCAGCTACGTTTTACTGCAGGCTTGCGCCAATTTTTTTCCTGCATGGGAAATCCCTGATCTGCTGTAGCGAATAACTTTGCATCACTGCAGTTCTGTGACACATTTGAAGGGCCACAACACAGTTATTAAACTTAGTAGTATTCATTGAATACACGCAGTGTGGCTTGTCCTTTGAAAAACAAGGGAAAAAATTCTATTTCGCCTGCCTCTGACAGTCGTCAGGGCTCTGGGTACGTGTGTGCTGCGTGCAGAACGTTAAAAAAAATCCAACGCAGCCAGCTACGTTTTACTGCAGGCTTGCGCCAATTTTTTTCCTGCATGGGAAATCCCTGATCTGCTGTAGCGAATAACTTTGCATCACTGCAGTTCTGTGACACATTTGCAGGGCCACAACACAGTTATTAAACTTAGTAGTATTCATTGAATACACGCAGTGTGGCTTGTCCTTTAAAAAACAAGGGAAAAAATTCTATTTTGGCTGCAGGCTTGCGCCAATTTCTTTCCTGGCTTGGAAATCACTGGTAATACAGCATGCTGAGGGGTAGGGGTAGGCCTAGAGGACGTGGACGCGGCCGAGGACGCGTAGGCCCAAGTGAGGGTGTGGGCACAGGCCGAGCTCCTGATCCAGGTGTGTAGCAGCTGACTGCTGCGCGATTAGGAGAGAGGCACGTTTCTGGCGTCCCCACATTCATCGCCCAATTAATGGGTCCACGCGGGAGACCTTTATTAGAAAATGAGCAGTGTGAGCAGGTCCTGTCGTGGATGGCAGAAAGTGCTTCGAGCAAGCTATCATCCACCCAGAGCTCTGCGCCGTCCAGTGCTGCAAATCCGAATCCTCTGTCTGCTGCTCCTCCTTCCTCCCAGCCTCCTCAGTCCACTACAATGACACATGCTCAGGAGCGGGAAGACTCCCAGGAACTGTTCTCGGGCCCCTGCTCAGATTCGGCAGCAGTGGTTCCTCTCCCACCAGAGGAGTTTATCGTCACTGATGCACAACCATTGGAAAGTTCCCGGGGTCCGGGGGATGAGGCTGGGGACTTCCGGCAACTGTCTCAAGACCTTTCAGTGGGTGAGGAGGACGATGACGATGAGACACAGTTGTCTTGCAGTAAGGTAGTAGTAAGGGCAGTAAGTCCGAGGGAGGAGCGCACAGAGGATTCGGAGGAAGAGCAGCAGGACGATGAGGTGACTGACCCCACCTGGTGTGCAACGCCTACTCAGGACAGGTCTTCAGAGGGGCAGGCAAGGGCAGCAGCAGGGCAGGTTGCAAGAGGCAGTGCGGTGGCCAGGGGTGGAGGCAGGGCCAGACCGAATAATCCACCAACTGTTTCCCAAAGCGCACCCTCGCGCCATGCCACCCTGCAGAGGCCGAGGTGCTCTAAGGTCTGGCAGTTTTTCACAGAGACGCCTGACGACCGACGAACAGTGGTGTGCAACCTTTGTCGCGCCAAGATCAGCCGGGGAGCCACCACCAACAGCCTCACCACCACCAGCATGCGCAGACATATGATGGCCAAGCACCCCACAAGGTGGGACAAAGGCCGTTCACCGCCTCCGGTTTGCACCGCTGCCTCTCCCCCTGTGCCCCAACCTGCCACTGAGATCCAACCCCCCGCTCAGGACACAGGCACTACCGTCTCCTGGCCTGCACCCACACCCTCACCTCCGCTGTCCTCGGCCCCATCCACCAATGTCTCGCACCGCACAGTCCAGCCGTCGCTAGCGCAAGTACGCCGCCACGCACCCGCACGCTCAAACGTTAACCGTCCACATAGCCAAATTTATTAGCCTTGAGATGCTGCCGTATAGGGTTGTGGAAACGGAGGCTTTCAAAGCTATGATGGCGGCGGCGGCCCCGCGCTACTCAGTTCCCAGTCGCCACTACTTTTCCCGATGTGCCGTCCCAGCCCTGCACGACCACGTCTCCCGCAACGTTGTACGCGCCCTCACCAATGCGGTTAGTGGCAAGGTCCACTTAACTACGGACACGTGGACAAGCACAGGCGGGCAGGGCCACCACATCTCCCTGACGGCACATTGGGTGAATTTAGTGGAGGCTGGGACAGAGTCAGAGCCTGGGACCGCTCACGTCCTACCCACCCCCAGAATTGCGGGCCCCAGCTCGGTGGTGGTATGTTCGGCGGTGTATGCTTCCTCCACTAAAGCACCCTCCTCCTCCTCAACCTCTGTCTCGCAATCTAGATGTGTCAGCAGCAGCAGGACGTCGTCAGCAGTCGGTGTCACGCGGCGTGGCAGCACAGCGGTGGGCAAGCGTCAGCAGGCCGTGCTGAAACTACTCAGCTTAGGAGATAGGAGGCACACTGCCCACGAACTGCTGCAGGGTCTGACAGAGCAGACCGACCGTTGGCTTGCGCCGCTGAGCCTCCAACCGGGCATGGTCGTGTGTGACAACGGCCGTAACCTGGTGGCGGCTCTGCAGCTCGGCAGCCTCACGCACGTGCCATGCCTGGCCCACGTCTTTAATTTGGTGATTCAGCGCTTTCTGAAAAGCTACCCACGCTTGTCAGACCTGCTCGTAAAGGTGCGCCGGCTCTGCGCACATTTCCGCAAGTCCCACACGGACGCTGCCACCCTGCGCACCCTGCAACATCGGTTTAATCTGCCAGTGCACCGACTGCTGTGCGACGTGCCCACACGGTGGAACTCTACGCTCCACATGTTGGCTAGGCTCTATGAGCAGCGTAGAGCTATAGTGGAATACCAACTCCAACATGGGCGGCGCAGTGGGAGTCAGCCTCCTCAATTCTTTTCAGAAGAGTGGGCCTGGTTGGCAGACATCTGCCAGGTCCTTCGAAACTTTGAGCAGTCTACCCAGGTGGTGAGCGGCGATGCTGCAATCATTAGCGTCACCATTCCTCTGCTATGCATCTTGAGAAGTTCCCTGCAAACCAAAAAGGTAGCCGCTTTGCGCTCGGAAACAGAGCCGGGGGAAGACAGTATGTCGCTGGATAGTCAGAGCACCCTCCTGTCTATATCTCAGCGCGTTCAGGAGGAGGAGGAGGAGCATGAGGAGGAGGGGGAAGAGACTGCTTGGCCCACTGCTGACGGTACCCATGCTGCTTGCCTGTCATCATTTCAGAGTGTATGGCCTGAGGAGGAGGAGGAGGAGGAGGATCCTGAAAGTGATCTTCCTAGTGCGGACAGCCATGTGTTGCGTACAGGTACCCTGGCACACATGGCTGACTTCATGTTAGGATGCCTTTCTCGTGACCCTCGCGTTACACGCATTCTGGCCACTACGGATTACTGGGTGTACACGCTGCTCGACCCACGCTATAAGGAGAACCTTCCCACTCTCATTCCCGAAGAGGAAAGGGGTTCGAGAGTGTTGCTATACCACAGGACCCTGGCGGACAAGCTGATGGTAAAATTCCCATCCGACAGCGCTAGTGGCAGAAGGCGCAGTTCCGAGGGCCAGGTAGCAGGGGAGGTGCGGAGATCGAGCAGCATGTACAGCCCAGGCAGTGCAACAGTCTTTAAGGGCCTGGACAGCTTTATGGCTCCCCAGCAAGACTGTGTCACCGCTCCCCAGTCAAGGCTGAGTCGGCGGGAGCACTGTAAAAGGATGGTGAGGGAGTACGTAGCCGATCGCACGACCATCCTCCGTGACGCCTCTGCCACCTACAACTACTGGGTGTCGAAGCTGGACACGTGGCCTGAACTAGCGCTGTATGCCCTGGAGGTGCTTGCTTGTCCTGCGGCTAGCGTCTTGTCGGAGAGGGTGTTTAGTGCGGCTGGGGGAATCATCACAGATAAGCGTACCCGCCTGTCAACCGACAGTGCCGACAGGCTAACACTCATCAAGATGAACAAAGCCTGGATTTCCCCAGACTTCTCTTCTCCACCAGCGGACAGCAGCGATACCTAAGCAATACGTAGGCTGCACCCGCGGATGGAAGCATAGTTCTCTCTCACCATCCAAAACGGGGACATTTCTGCTTCATCAATCTGTGTATAATATTCCTCCTCCTCCTCCTGCTCCTCCTCCTGAAACCTCACGTAATCACGCTGAACGGGCAATTTTTCTTAGGGCCACAAGGCTCACTCATATAATTTTTCTAAAAATTTTTTATACGTTTCAATGCTCTTAAAAGCGTTGGAACTTTAACTTGAACCAATTTTTCGTTAAACTGGGCTGCCTCCAGGCCTAGTTACCACTTAAGCCACATTAACCAAAGTGATTAATGGGTTTCACCTGCCATCTTGGTTGGGCATGGCCAATTTTTACTGAGGTACATTAGTACTGTTGGTACACCAATTTTTTGGGGCCCTCACCTACAGTGTAATCATAGCAATTTCTATGTTCTTCGCCTGCACTCATGGTACAGAAAGGTGTGTGGGGTTGGCCTACACTTTAGCTACATAAATTTAACTTGGGCCTTGGCTATACTGCAGCTACTGAAATGGAACTAAGACTGCGCTCCCACTATACTGCTGCTTCGGAATTTTTCCTATGGCCTGTCTAGGCTGCTACTATTACTTAAATGGAACTTAGACTATGCTCCTCCTATACTGCTGCTTCGGAATTCTTACTGGGGCCTGTCTTGAGTGCTACTATTACTGAAATGGAACTAATACTGTGCTCCCCCTATAATGCTGCTAGTGATATGTTAGTGGGGCCTGTCCTAATGCTACGGCTGAAATGTTACGAATTCTGGGCTCTGCCTATACCGCTGCTAATGGTATGTCTCTGGGATGTGGAAACAGAGGCTTCCCAAAGACATGATGGCGGCGAGGCCATTTCCCACCAACGCGGTTACTGTTAAGGTGCATATAACCACGGACACGTGGAGAGGACACGTAGTGCCTCAAAAACATCCCCCTCCTGCTCCAACAATGAAAACATTCTTGGCAAATGCCTTTGCATTGGTTCGTCTGGTGGCAGTCCAAGAATTTCACCTTTACCGACACAACAAGAGAGCCCCCCCACCATCCCCCCGCCACGGCCCACTTAATCCTGGCCACATTCCGAAAACCAACAAAATACAACCGTGCTACTAGGCCCGCAGTCACCACCACATTACCACCAACGTGGTTACTTTTAAGGTGCATATAACCACGGACACGTGGAGAGGACACGTAGTGCCTCAAAAACATCCCCCTCCTCCTCCAACAATGAAAACATTCTTGGCAAATGCCTTTGCATTGGTTCGTCTGGTGGCAGTCCAAGAATTTCACCTTTACCGACACAACAAGAGAGCCCCCCCCACCATCCCCCCGCCATGGCCCACTTAATCCTGGCCACATTCCGAAAACCAACAAAATACAACCGTGCTACTAGGTCCGCAGTCACCACCACATTACCACCAACGCGGTTACTGTTAAGGTGCATATAACCACGGACACGTGGAGAGGACACGTAGTGCCTCAAAAACATCCCCCCCCCCTCCTCCAACAATGAAAACATTCTTGGCAAATGCCTTTGCATTGGTTTGTCTGGTGGCAGTCCAAGAATTTCACCTTTACCGACACAACAAGAGAGCCCCCCCACCATCCCCCCGCCACGGCCCACTTAATCCTGGCCACATTCCGAAAACCAACAAAATACAACCGTGCTACTAGGTCCGCAGTCACCACCACATTACCACCAACGCGGTTACTGTTAAGGTACATATTACCAGTCTGACTGGGGCATACAGACACCTTGACAGAATGAATAGTGTGTGGCACATAGGTTCCCCATTGCTATGCCCACATGTGCAGCTCCTGATGGAGGTGGCACAGGATTGGATTTCTCATTGCTTCTGTACAGCATTGTGGGCTATCGCCCCACCACTTTTAAAGAGGGTCGCTGCCTAGCCGTGCCAACCCTCTGCAGTGTGTGCCTGCAGTTCCTCCTCATGGCAGACGCACTTATAAATAGACATGAGGGTGGTGTGGCATGAGGACAGCTGAAGGCTGCGCAGGGACAGTTTGGTGTGCGCTGTGGACACTGTGTCGTGCAGGGGGGAGGGTGGTTGGGCAGCATGTAACCCAGGAGAAGTGGCAGCGGAGTGTCATGCAGGCAGTGATTGTGCTTTGTTGTAGCTAGTGTGGTGCTTAGCTAAGGTATGCCATGCTAATGAGGGCTTTTCAGAAGTAAAAGTTGTTGGGAGGGGGGGGGCCCACTCTTGCCGCTATTGTGGCTTAATAGTGGGACCTGTGAACTTGAGATGCAGCCCAACATGTAGCCCCTCGCCTGCCCTATCCGTTTCTGTGTCGTTCCCATCACTTTCTTGAATTGCCTAGATTTTCACACATGAAAACCTTAGCGAGCATCGGCGAAATACAAAAATGCTCGGGTCGCCCATTGACTTCAATGGGGTTCGTTACTCGAAACGAACCCTCGAGCATCGCGATAAATTCGTCCTGAGTAACGAGCACCCGAGCATTTTGGTGCTCGCTCATCTCTAATAACTACCATTATATTTATGTATGATCAGGATTTATAAGAATATGCATGTAAAAATCAATGACAATTGTTAAAGGTGATAAATTTATATCTGCTGGGGGTCTAACTGTTGGGACCCTCATGGATCACGAGAACAGTGCGTCCCTGGGGTGAATGGAGTGGCAGTGTACATGCATGACTACCGTTCCATTCACTGTCTATGGAGCTACCTAAGTGATCATTTTGGTTTCTTCATCAGTCTCATAGAAATCAATAGCCACTTCATTCACCCGGGAGACTCTGGGTACTCTGTTCTCTGGGGGTCTTAAAAGTTGGACCCCCATCAACATGCATTTGTCACCTATCCTGCGAAATGTTTTGGGGTGGAATAGCCTCTTTAAGGATAAATCAGTGTTGGGACAAGTGTGATTGCTTTGCAATTACCAAAATTATGCGGTTGGAGAATATATCATACATCCATTCACAAAAAACAGGCAGACGTTCATAGATAAACGACTGCCTGTTTAAACAGGGTGATTGTCATTAGATTTTTATGCCTGCACAAATTGAAAAACAAATGATAAGCAAAAGAATTGTTCATCTTTTGGTTGCTGGCAGTTTTACATTGAACAATTATCTTTCGGATTCTCGCGATCCAGCGAGATACTGAACGCTAATTATTCTGTATAAAAGGACAGTAACACAGGTGTGCAGGACCAGATTACACTCACAGCTTGTAGTTTGAAACCATTCAGACACATCAGTCTGCCTAGGATCTGTATATACAAAACGGTAGGGCATTTTATAACAAGCTAATTTCCATAATGAGGTAATTTTTTAAGGCCTTTGAAGAATAGAAAGGGTTACAATTATCAAATAAGTTTATTGGCTATTCAATATTTACACCAAAGAAATATAATGGTCTTTATATAGCCCTTTGTTTTCTCCAGGAAGTACTGTGTGGGTACTTTCAGTTCTAACTTTGCCTTATGCTACATTACACACAATGTAAAATATACAAGAGTCTTGCATATCTATTTATAGTGTCTCAAAGATAATGATTTTCAAGTGAATTTCCAATTACAGCAATATTTCCTCTGTGATTTTAAATAATGGGGTTTCAAGAAAATGCAAAAATTAATATTACATGTTAATGGTGACAAGAACACTGCTAAAAGATAATTTTATCCTGTGATTTTCAATAAGACATTTCATATTATATTATTCTTTTACGCTTGCTGCATTTCTATAAATACGTAAGAACCATAACTCATTGTACAGCAATCCTAAATGTTCATATTTAAACAACTGTTACATGGTACATTGGGGGGGGGGGGGTGATGTATAGTACAATACACTATAACAGTAGGAGACTATTGTGTGGAAATGTTTTAAAATGTTAGATTTAATATACTTTAGCCCTCCAAATATGAATATAACTTCAATCAACAGTCTAAAAACACAATGTACAAATTTCCCAGATAATTATGCATTTTATACTGCATTTTCTTAAAAAATTCAGCTGTGTATTTAATAAACAAATAACTGAAAGAAATATAATCTTCCCATAATACATTAAAGTATCATTGTAAAAAGGAAAGCGTAGAACTATTAAAATATAACATTTATTGTAATATTAAAAGGCTAGGAGCCACTAAAATTAGTATATCCAAAGAGATAATAATAAAGAATCCAGAGGTCCGAATAAGAGTATAGATAAATAAGCTCACCATAGTGTGGCCCTATGGTATTTGGTCCTATTAACAGAATAATTGCCCCAAAAAGGGTGCCCCAACCTCCTATAAAGCCTTAATATGCCCGTACCATATACTTGATAATCTCCGTCTAATCAAACATATGGATGCAGACCACAGAAAAAAACTCATATCCCAGCATCAATGACTATAAGAAACACATGGATGCAATAAAGAGATGAGTTCAAAACCAGATTTTAATTGAGATACAAAAAGCAAATTACCAGATATTATTGGGCATTACTATAAGTAGATGACTACATCTAAGCACTAGAGATGAGCGAACGTGTCCGTTACGGACACATCCGCACCCGGACACCGGCTTTAGCGAACACTGCAGTGTTCGCGCGTAAGTGTCCGGGTGCCGCCGGGGGGCGGGGAGATGCGCGGCGGCGCGGGCGGCAGTAGCGGGGAACAGGGGGGAGCCCTCTCTCTCTCCCTCTCCCCCCCACTCCCCGCCGCACCCCCCCGCGCTGCCACGGCGGCCCCCGAACTTTTTCGCCCGAACACCGAGGTGTTCGCAAAGTTCGGTGTTCGGGCGAAAAAGGGGCGGGGCCGAACGTGTTCGCTCATCTCTACTAAGCACCCATTAGGATGAGCACTACCACAATAAAGTGACCAGTGTATAAGAATAAATATTTCAACTCATTAATTTTGAAGTCAATGCTGTGTATCAAAGATGTTCTTCAAAAAAGCAAAAAGTAAAATTGCCAATCAATCCATACGTTCCCAGACCAACGCGTTTCACCAGATCTCCTAGTTCATCTCATGACAATGATGGTATTGCCAATTTAACTAATAGCATATACATATCACTTAACTGAATACTTGCTCAAGCTTGATACGTGTAAGTGTAGCAAGGATAGCAGCGAATGTCCCATCACAACATGAGGAGGCTGTGGTTGGTGGGCTCAGTGTGCCACCACGGGAGAATAAATGTCACTACTATTAAAATAGAACCAATCACATCCATGGGGAGGGACTTACAATTAGTCGATCAAGTTTAATGGCAGTGAGAGCTGAAAGGACACATGATATCCTTGTCCTATTATTTCCTAATCCTGGTTCATAACACAATGGTGTTAATGTTCCCGGTACATGAATGGAAAGGTGAGATGTTCTGTGCAACAGGATAACCCACATATAACCAGGGCAGATTCAAGCAATACAATACATATTGAAAATAAAGCACTGCCCTGAATAAGTTGTGGGAACAATAGATGAGAGTATAATGCAAGGCACTTCAATCAGTAATAAAAATGTCATAATAACATATTCAAAAACTGAAAAGTAAGTCTAGAAAAAAATGCCCCCCGAATAAACATGCCAAAAGAGGAAAAGAAGAAAAACGTGACTGATAAGGCTATAATGGAAAAGTGGTACAATCACCACTTACATAAAAGAAAAGGCAAAGTTCTACGCCAATAGGAAAAACTAGTCACTCCCTAGTCCATTAATTACCAGAGCTAGTTAGAAATGACAAACAAAAAGTATACCAAGAAGAAAAATACAAAATCTGATCAAGAATCAGAGAGATCACAAAAAGCAAGGAAAGGACATAGCCTGATTCTTACCATGAGGAAAAAAGGACCTAAATCTGTAAATCCATTGCAGTTCCTTTTGAAGAATCCTTTAATCAAGTTCACTCTTCTGAGGAGACAGATTTATAATTGTAATGCAAGTCAAAACTCTGGGATCACCACCATGAACCTCCAAAACATGCCTTGCCACCAGCCTATTGCTTGAGTTCTCTACATCTCCTATGCGTTCAAGAATATGCCTTCTAAATTCACATGTGGTTTTACCAATGTAATCCAAAGGGCACGTACATTGACAAAGATACACCAAACCACTACTCTGATTAGAGAAGTCCCTTAAAGAGACGTTTTTTTTAAAAAAAGGTTAACAAGAAGGTTGGACCAATATTAGAACTAGTAACATATTTAGTAAATTGTAAAAAAAAACAAGAGTTCTACTATTGCTACAACTAAAGTTGCCAAGAGGACGTGGTCCCAGCCAACTGCCTCTACTTTAGGTCCTGCAAACTTCCCACCCTCCTAAAAGTAACAGTAGATTTCTCAGTCAGCACAGAAAGATCCTTATCAGTATGTAAGATGTCCCAATGACAATAAAAAATCTTATATACACGAGAGACCATATTGTCATACATACCAACTAAAGGCCCATTTAGACACAATGATTATTGCTCAAAATTCGCTCTAAAGCCATCTTTTGAGCGATAGTCGTTGTGTCTAAATGTGCCCATCTTTCACTGTTCGACCAAACGACGGTTTTCAGTTCTGTTTGAAAACCGTCGCTCAGCAAAACAGCTGATAAGCAGGACCATACACTGTGTTCTGCCCGTGGAGAGCTGATTACAGCTGATAAGATTGTTATAGTGGTTCTCTGTTCTCTGCCCCACAAGCAGAACAGCTGAAAAGCAGGACCGCATGCTGTGTCTGCTGTCCATGGTGCTGAATTCTCCATGGGGAGCCTGTGGCTAAACAATGGAGCTAATTACAGAGCTCAGACTTCCTGCTGAGTTCTGTAATAGCTCCCAGAAGATCATTTGCATGGAAATGAAGCTAATAAAGTACTAATAGCAATTAGTGCCTATTAGTACTTTATGCAAAATGATTGCTAATCTTTTGAAAGATATCTGTGTAAATGGGCCTTAATCTGATAATAGAATCACAGGTGCTATTGACTCTACAGGTGAGCAATGAGTCTCTTACCTGAGATCAAGCATGGTTAAATGCTTTGAAAAGGACCACATGGTTGTAGGAGAAATTCCTCATTAGTTAAACAATTCCTTTTAAATCTGAGGTATTGACCCCTTCGTAGAGCCACAGGGTTGAGGCTATCCTAGTGTAATAAGCTGTTCCTAGCCATAGTCTTCCTAAAATGACTACTAGTTATTTTGCTATTTTTTTTTTTATAAATGATGAGGTCCTAAAAATGAATTGATGATCGGTTAACCAAACACAGCCTCCTCGTGGTGTGATGGGACCTTCCTTGCTATTCTCACTGAGCACGTTACAGGCTTGAGCACATTTTCAGATAAGTGATGTGTATATGCTATCATTTAAGTGTCATACTGTCCCATTTATATGAATTTTGTGCATAATTTGAACATTTATGATTTACACATATTCCGTCCTGATGAGTGCATTTACTCTGTGAACTGAATATTTATTGTCAGGATTTTCATGCACATTTTTTCTGTTACTATTAGAATATGAACTATTGATGTGTTAATGTAGTCTTGAGTGTATTTCGTTATACAATTCTTGTTCCTTGATGAGCTAAGAGAAGTGCCTTGAGTCTGGGAACTTATGAATTGATTGGCAACCTTATTATTTCATTTTTTTTTTTTAAAGAACATGTTTGACGCTCTACATTAACTTGATAACTAACCCCTTAATGACATGGCCTATTTTGGGCTTAAGGACGCAATGATTTTTGGTGGATTTTCTTCTCCATTTATCAAAAGTCATAACTTTTTTATTTTTCCGTTGATGCGGCCATATAAGGGCTTGTTTTTTGCGTGGCGAACTGTAGTTTTTATCCGTGTCACTTTTGGGTACATTGACTATATTGTAAAACTTTTATTTTTTTTTATGATAGCAGGGAGAGAAAACGCATCAATTTTTTTTAAAGCGTTAATCTTCCAGCATAAATGACACAATCCATTTTTTCTGCGGGTCGGTACGGTTACAACGATACCAAAATTCTTACTTTTTTTAGGTTTTTCCACTTTTCTGCAATAAAAACCCTTTTTTTGGAAATCCTTTTTTTGTTTTCTAAATCGCTGCATTCAAAGTCCTGTAACTTTTTTATTTTTTTATGTATGGAGCTCTATGAGGGCTTATTTTTTGAGAGATGAGCTGTAGTTTTTATTGGTATCATTTTGGAATACATACGGCTTTTTTGATCACTTTTATTGTGTTTTTAGGGAGGCAAAATGCTAAAAATTAGCATTTTGACTCATTTTTTAGCTTTTTTTATGCTAATATAAGAAAAAGCATTAAAAAAGGTTTTTTAAACTTTTTTTAATTCATTTTTTAAATCTTTCTTCTAACACAATTTGTGTCCCCCTGGGGGACTTACAACAGTGCCCTGATGATCGCTGTGATAAGGCATGGCCCGGCAACTTGACAGAGGGAGTGCGCTCCCTCTGTGAACCCTTCCCATGCCGCGATCTACATAGATTGCAGCGGGAGCCGGTTATGACTGACAGCCGGCTCCCACTGCGGGACAGTGCAAGATCATATGTGATCTTACGCTATCCCTATGACGTAAGGGTACGTCATTTTGTGGGAAGTACCCCGCTCCCATGACGTACCCTTACGTCATGGGGAGGGAAGGGGTTAATGAACTGAAATATTTATTCTTATACACTGGTCACTTTATTGCTGTGGTAGTGCTCATACCAATGAATGAATAGATATTGTAATCTACTTATAGCAATACCAATAATATCTAGCTATATATATGGATTAAAATTTGGTTGTGCAATCATCACTTTATTGCATTTACCATACTAGATTGACGTGATGTTCGCTATCGGAACATAAAATGGGTTCATTCACATTTGCGATGTTTCCTTGTATGGCACCGCGTTGTGATGCTATGCAGGGAAAAAAATGTAGCATGCCCTTTCTTTTTGAAATATGCAATGATACAAGTCTCTATAGGTTACATGCTAATTTGCAATTCTGAACTGTTAAAAAGGAAGAAAATATGTTTGTCAAATGGAAAGAAGGGGGAATATCTGAAGAATATAATGCAGTCTGCAGAAACTGTTGGGCAGGTGTGAAAAAAGCTAAAGCTAATAATAAATTGAGGCTTGCAACACAGGCCAAAAGCAATAAAAAAGAATTTGGGGGGTATGTCAAAACCAAAAGAAAAGTCAAAGATGCTATTGGATGCTTACAGGATGAAAATGGTGAATTGGTTAAGAATGATGTTGAGAAGGTTGAACTTTTAAATTCCTATTTTGTATCTGTTTTCTCTCAGAAAGTAGATGGAACATCAACTCATCTTCCCTATGCTATTGGGGGAATAAAAGAATGCGGGGTATCTATAAGCAGAGAGATGGTGAGGGAACACTTAGCTAACTTAAATGAATTCAGTCTCAAGGTCCAGATGAATTACATCTAGAGATGAGCGAGCGTACTCGGAAAAGCACTACTCGCTCGAGTAATTTGCTTTATCCGAGTATCGCTGTGCTCGTCCCTGAAGATTCGGGTGCCGCTGCGGCTGACAGGTGAGTCGCAGTGGGGAGCGGGGGAGAGCGGGCGGGAGAGAGAGAGAGAAAGATCTCCCCTCCGTTCCTCCCCGCTCTCCCCTGCAGCTCCCCGCTCCGTGCCGGCACCCGAATCTTCAGGGACGAGCACAGCGATACTCGGATAAAGCAAATTACTCGAGCGAGTAGTGCTTTTCCGAGTACGCTCGCTCATCCCTAATTACATCCAATGATACTAAAGGAAGTAGAGGAGGCTATTGCTAAACCACTTGCCATAATCTTTGAAAATTCCTGGAGAACAGAAGTCCCAGAAGATTGGAAAAGGGCAAATGTTGTCCCTATCTTCAAAAAAAGGAAGAAGGTGGATCCAAGAAACTACAGGCCTGTGAACCTGACTTCTATACCAGGAAATATCTTTGAACAAATTATTAAACAGCATGTATGCAAGTACTTGGATAAAAATGGAGTAATTAACCAAAGCCAGCATGGGTTTGTAACAAACAAGTCATGCCAGACAAATCTAATTTCCTTCTATGACAGAATCACCGACTGTGGTGAATATAGTATATCTTGACTTTAATAAAAGATTTTACATGGTATCTCATACCATACTTAATGAAAAACTGACCAAATAGGGGATTGACAAGGCAACTGGTAGATTCACAACTGGCTGAGTGATCATAAATGGCTGCACAACCAAGTGGGGTACCACAAGGCTCTGTCCTAGGCCCAGTGTTGTTCAACATTTTTATAAATGATCTGGAGGAGGGAATTGATGGAAAACTGATCAAATTTGCCAACAACACAAAGCTAGGAGGGATAGAGAGTATTCAAAAAGATCTAGTAATGCTTGAACAGTGGGCAGCGACTAACAGCATGGTATTTAACAAGGAGAAATGCAAAGTCCTACATCTGGGCAAGAAAAATGAAAAAAGCACATACAGTATGGGAGGAATTGGGCTAAACAGCAGCGCATGTGAAAAAGACTTGGGTATACTAGTAGATCATAGACTGAACATGAGTCAACAATGTGATGCAGCAGCCAAAAAGGCAAACACAATTCCGGGATGTATTAAGAGAAGCTTAGAGTCTAGATCATGTGAGGTAATTATCCCCCTCTACTCTTCCTTAGTCAGACCTCATCTGGAATACTGTGCCCTGTTCTGGGCACCCTGCTTTAAAAAAGACATAGACAAACTGGAGCAAGTTCACAGAAGAGTTACCACGATGGTAAGTGGTCTGCAAATTATGTCCTATGAGAAATGGTTAAAGGATCTGGGAATGTTTCGCTTGCAAAAAAGAAGGCTGAGAGGAGACTTAATAGCTGTCTACAAATATTTGAAGGGCTGTCACAGTGCAGAGGGATCAGCCCTATTCTCATTTGCACAAGGAAAGACTAGAAGCAATGGGATGAAACTGAAAGCGAGGAGACACAAATTAGATATTAGAAAAAACAGTGAGGGTGATCAATGAGTGGAACAGGTAGGTGGTGAGTTCTCCTTCAATTGAAGTGTTCAAACAAAGGCTGGACAAATATCTGTCTGTGATGATTTAGTAAATCCTGCACCGAGCAGGGAGTTGGACCAGATGACTCAGGAGGTCCCTTCCAACTCTACCATTCAATGATTCGATGTAATGATAACGGGCTTCCTTTTACAGATGCTGAAGTGGTCCAAGGTCTGATAATGGATCCTGTTGAATACAGAGCAGTCATCCGGCTACTTTACTTGAAAGGCCACACAACAAGGGATATGTTTGTTGAGATGAAAGAGGTTTATGGGGAGGATTCCCCATCATATGATATAGTCAAGAACTGGCATCGTCAATTCAAATGTGGTTGGACTTTGGCGGAAATGACTCCAATTCTATAGTGACCCCACTCAGATATCGATGAACACACCATCCAGGCTGCCATTTTGGAAAATCGCCACATAACCATTTGCGACATAGCCCAAAATTTCAAAATCAGTGTTGGTTCCATGGAAAAAATTATCCAAAACAATCTTCATATGCATAAGGTATCCACTTGCTGGGTTCCCCCAGCTGCTCACACCTATCCAGAAAGAGGAACAAGTCGAACACTCCCAGGCTTTTTTGATGATGTGCTGTGGAAACCAGGAGGACTTTTTCAACAGACTGATCACACAGGATGAAAGCTGGGTCCGTCAGTATGATCTGGAGACTAAAGTCCAGTCGATGGAATGGAAGCATCTGGACTCACTGTCTCTGAAGAAGGCATGTACCCAACCTTTGGCAGGCAAGGTTATGACCACAGTCTTTTGGGAGCAGCTTGGAGTAGTCTTAATGGATTTCCTAGCAAAGGGTACCATGATTACTGGGGCAAACTATGCTTCACTGCTGCGGAAATTGCGGGAGGCCATCAAAACCAAGAGATGAGGCATGCTCACCAAAGTTGTCCGCCTTCTGCAAGACAATGCGCCAGTTCACAACTCATATGTGGCCCAGATGGAAGTATGCTCCTGTGGGTATGAAATTCTACCGAATCCCCCTTATTCACCCAACCTTGCACCATCGAACTACTACCTCTTTCCAACAATGAAGTCATTTTTGAAGGGCAAGCATTTTCCAGATGATGAGACTCTTATTTCCATAGTCAGAACGGGGCTTTTGGAGCAACCTGTCGACTTCTACAAGTGAGGTGTTTACAGTTGCATAAGGAGATGGGAGAAGCATGTATCCTTAGGTGGCACCTATGTAGAGAAGGACTAATAACTGTGCCAAGTTTTGTTGCTCTCAGTCCACAGAAAGTGTGTCAGGGGAAATCTTTAGTGAATACCCCTCCTATATGGTAAGGTATATTAGGGCTTTATGAGAGGTTAGAGCATGGGGCCGCCCTTTTCGGGGTGATTATTCTGTTAATTGGAAGAAATACCATAGGGCCACACTAGAGTCAGTTTAGTAATTTATTCCCTTATTATTCTGGCGTCTGGATTCCTTGTTATTATCTCTTTGGTTGTCTTATATTTAGTATCTCCTAGCCTTTTATTATTACAATACAGGTTATGTTTTAATAGTCCTATACTTTCTTTTTTTAGTAATAGGTTGGTTATATATTTAAGTAGAAGAATAAGATTAGCGCTCCAATGTGAGGTGGAGAAAATGGCAGGGTGAAGAGAAATAGAAAGAGGAGGAAAGGGAAATCCAATTGGACTCACTCCAGACGTACTTGACCCTGGTATTGATAAATGCTTGATAAAGGCTGATGTTTCAGCCGAAACGCGTTGCACCCTGTGAATAAAGAACCTTTATAACGTCATAACTTGGACAAGATTCATTTCTACAAGCTGACCTGGATTTTCAGGGGTGTCATTTGCACTGACACCCCTGCTAAGTAAGTTCCTTCTGCCTTCTCATTTCACCTATCCGATTACTGGAGCACGGGGTTTTTTTTCTAATTTGTTGTCTACTGCCTTGGTTATATATTTAGTAGACCCTAATATCTCCTCATAAAGTACCCAAGTTATACTGAGGGGTGGTTTCACACAGTTTTTTTGACCATTATTGATGGAATATTTTGCGCCAAGCCAAGTGTATCCAGCAGGAGGGAGACGTAGAAGTCCTTCCTTAATATTTCTAATATCTTTTCAATCCACTTCTGGCTGTGACATGAAAAAACTGCATCAAAAGCTGCGTACCAAAACCTGTGTGTGAAACCACCCTTACAGAATCCAGGAAGTTAAAGTGTTTAATGGGGTCCTTACAACCTTGAAAACTATTCATTGACCTGTTTGTGAACATGGGTCGGAGTATTTTTCTTTTCTAAAGTACTACAAAGAATGAAAGCTGAGCTATACGCAACAAAGACAGATTTTATTTTAGACAGTTTCATAAATCTCTCCCTATATGTCTCCTTATATATTTTTCCAAAACGCTGCAACATTTCACTTTGAAGTTTGCCCGTTTGACTTGGGAGCAGAGCTCTTGAGTCACGGAGGTGAGCTGCACCAGGCTCTTCCCGCTGGCAGAATGTTAACTGACAGCTCTACAGAAGCAGGAAGAAGAGTTGTCAGTCTACATGCTGCAGGTAAGGAGAAGCTAGTGCAGTCCACCTCTTTGACTCGAGAGCTCTGTTCCAAGCTAAACAGGCAATCTGCAAAGTGAAATACTGCAGCATTTCAGAAGAGCACGTACATGGGAGCACTGTGCATATCTGTCCCGAATTCATGCTGCCCATAGTTTGGACAGCATGTTCCCATTGAAAGGTTCCCTTTAAGAGTCTGATCACACCTGCCTTGGGAGCCTCTTAGGGGTTCCATTACCCATTCCAGTGTTTTTGATTGCAGTTAGCAGCACTATTTTTGCTACTAGAAATACTGGAACCTTGATGAACACCATTAAAGTCAATGGTGTCTGTTACTATCAGTCTGAATCTGTTGAAAACAGATCAGTCATCATAACTTCTGACATAAACGGAATCCATGATCCTGGTGTGAACAGACTAACCCATCACAGCCCTTTTGTTTGCTAGTCATGAAAAGAAAATTACAGGGGAATTCATGCAGGCCTGCTGATAGCAAAGACTGGATTCTCACTTGCATTTTTTGCAGTATACTTTTGAATGCATCCTATTCATTTCTAAGCGACTAAAGCTGATGTCAAAGATGTCAGTGTCAGTACTGATCATTCTGTCTACTTCAGCTTTTTTTTCTTTTTTCACAGGCTTCTTCATGTTGAGGTCAACAGGTGATAGATTGAAAAAAAGAAATTGATGGAAGCTGATGCACACTGATGTCAATTTGTCATCATTTTCCCATTTTCAGCTTTGTCTGCACTGACATTTTTCTCTTTGCCTCGACATTTTTGTGTTGCTTTTTCATGGCACAAATAGCATAGTCTGTAGTGATAAAAATACCCAAACTCCTCAACAGAAACCCCATGAACCTCATTGTAAGTCAATGGGATCCGTTTGGATTCACTTGAGAAAAGATCCATCACTATGCGTCAATAGTGTAAAGAGAACTTTAAATCAGTTGTAAAGCAAAAAGCGATACTGAGTCTGAATCATCTCTCCAGTCTTCTCCAGTCTGTGGTAAACAAAGCTCCCATATCTAAGATTTCTGTACACTTGTGTGCGTAGCAGGGCACATTTTGGGGATTTTGATATCCCCTGCAGTCACTCCTGAATATTCAGTGGAGTTAGGTTTTAATTTCCTTCTTCTACAATCATAAGAAATATTGGTTTCATATTTTCCATTTTGTGTGTACAACATATTGGCTGGGACTCAAAATTTCGATTACCATCTTTTTCGCCCGCACAGTATAACTCTCACATTCCCTATAATGGTAATGTCCTTCAGATACAGTTGCAGAGGACTCACCCCTAAAGGCCTTCCCTTAAAAGTTATGTTGCATAGAAATGGGAAACCTGAGGTTGTAATGACCACTAGTGGTCAGCTGCAAATACTGTACCCAGATATTGCCTCCTGAGTACTGTGCTTTAATTGGCTGTTGGGAGGTCACAAGTTTGAAAAGGTCCAGAAGATTCTGGGGCCATATATGAAGGTTTCTAGCAGCACAGCACAGGGACTGTGTAGCAGAAATGCTGTATAGTGTGGAGGTTGTGTGGGAGAAATATTCTGCAGGGGCTTTGCAGAACAGCAAACTGCAGGATGGCAAACTGCAGGGGTGCTGAAATCTCCTATTGCCCTATTGGAGGTTGGCTGCAACTGCAAGAGATCACCACAATTTGCTAAACCCAGCCACGTTGGTGTTAATCGAGGAGCGATAATCTGCAAAACTGCAAAAGAAAGTACAGGGTTGGATTGGGTGCCCAGGTGGCCCTAAGGGGAGGCCCTACATGACAGGGTGGCTAGGGATCAGGAGTCGATAGAAGGGCTAATGCAGCAGTTACGTGTAAAGGAGGGGGGGGGGTAAAAGTAGGGGTAGACAGAGATTGGTGGCCAGGAAAATATGTTAATTAAGGGGAGTAAGGTTATTAAAGTAGGGGGTTTGAGTGGGAGTGCCATTTTAGAAAAGAGAAAGTGAGAAGAGTCCTGCCCACCTTCCCTTAACAGAGTATGAAGAGTTAGTGAGTTTATTAAAGGAATTTTAGGGAATATAGTATTTACATGGGATTATGGGTGAAAGTGTATTTTCAGTTGTAGCAGCATGTTGTGTGTGGGGGTCCCTGGAGGCGGGTTTTTTATATTTGGGTGGAGGCAGTTTGGTGGCTAACGCCTCATCTTCAAGACTTCCACCCCCCCTCCCCCTTTTATTTCATTTTGGTTGGGTCTGGTGCTTTGGGTAGCGCCAGGGAAGGGATCCCAGGTGGTCTTGATCATTTTTTGATATCCTAGCCTCCCAATGGGGGGGGGGGGGCTAGTGCTACCTCCGAGCCAGGTGTATGGTGGGAGGCAAGGTTCGGTTTTTATGGGTTTAAGCACCAGCCCTTTGTGGCCCAAGGACCTCCTCTCCTTATATAAAGTGGTTAATATATATTGTTAATTTGTTTAAATAAAATGGCTGCTGTGGCCGAAATATCCAAAAATGAATATGGTCTCAGTATATCATTGGGGTATAAAGTAATAGGTTGGGATTGGTCACAGCGGATGTGACTCTAGCATAACCGTGTCGAGTCTGGAACTGAACGTAAACCACGGGACAAGCACTGCTACAAAAGACTTGGATTCTGCTTGACCGATTAACTGGAGACTAGCTGGATGGCGACAAACTGTAAGTCAGGCCTCAAACCTAAGAGTGGGTGTGCACACTACTAGGGACAAAAGTAGTAATGGATAGGTGGGTGTCATATACAGTAATTTGAATTGTTACATTAATGGACTTGGAGTACAGACCACAAGTGTATTGTTTGCAGATACAGACTGAAATGAGCACTCAGGAACACAAGCCTATACAGACTTTTTCCCGTTCATAGACGGGATTGCCTATATACTTTACTGATCTTAGCATGGTTAATACGTAACACACAAACTGTGCACAGATCTGGTTTTGGTGGGATAAAATGGGGCAATTGCACAGGGCCCCATTCCCAAAGAGGCCCCCTGTCAGTGATGTGGTACAATACAAATTGCTGAAACACACTAAAAAAAAAGAGCAGACGGCGTTATAAAATCACATCGTTAGAAACGCTGCACTCAAATACTCGTCTGAGAATCACCATTGCTCTTGGGGTTTTTTGCCTTCCTCTGGATCAACAAAACAGGAGGCTAGACAGGCTGGATTAGATGGACATTGTCTTCATTCAGCCTTACGAACTATGTTACTATGTATGTTACTATTGAAATAAATGGAGGCAGTTTACAGCGTTTAGCTCGGTGTTTGAAATTCCACACTAAATGCTGTAAAAACGCCTGTGTGCGAGCGGCCTAAAGCAGTTCAGCAGGCTGATTTACAATCTGATGTTCTTTTCAATTATACTGGCTTGACCTTGACCTGGGGATTGGGGTCTGAGAACTGGGGTATGGTTTTCCTAAGGAATCATTCACAAGGGCGTATTTGTAGTCCGTGTGGTATTCGTGTATTTCACAGACAGCACGATGAACCATTATAGCCCAGTAGGCTATTCAGACGGACGTTGTCTCACACAGACTGATGACCCGTGTTAATAAGATTGCAGCATGTCCTATTCTGGTATGTATCACGATCCAGAATCAGATATGCACTGTCTCACTGCCATCAGGTCTCAGACCACACACAGACACAACTCGCTAATGCACTTGTGGATTAGCTCTTAAGCTAGGGTTGCCACTTTTGTCACGAAAAAATACCGGCCATGGTAAAAAGGGGCGTGTGTTGTGGACTTGTCTTGGGGCATGGCTTATCGCAGCATTTTTTTCCCCCTTTATCTCCTGGATCCCGTCCAGCAGCTGTGTGCATGCACGGGATCCAGGTCAGCATGTTCCCGCGAGTAGATGACGTTTAGTGTGATTTACACTAAACGTCATCTATTCGCGAGAACACACTGCAGTCTGCAGCCGCTCGCATACAATCTACACGCAGGCGCATGTGACATCCCCCAGAGCGGCCCCAGCGTTAATAGTGACATCTCACAGTGGCCCTCAGTAATAATAGTGACACCCCACAGAGCAGCCCCAGCATTAATAGTGACACCCCACAGCAGCCCCAGTAGTAATGGTGACATCCCACAGCGGCCCCCTATAGTAATCGTGACATCCCATAGTGACCCCTGTAGTAATACTGTCCCTCATGGGGATAAAGAACATTTCTGCCACATGCAGCAGTTGTTTTCTTCATCCCTGCGGGGAATAAAGAATTCCCTACCACAGCTGACACAGATGACAGCTGCAGTAGAGGATCCAGCTGCCGCCACCCCTTAATTGTTTTTCAGGGTAGGGCTTTAAATTTAAGCCCTTCCCTGAAAAACAACCCAAATTGGTGTAAAAAATTTTTAAAAATCATACTCCTACTCGGCCATTCAATGAATGACAGGCCAGAGCTGCCTGTGATTGGCTGAGCTCCTCAGCCAATCAGAAGCAGCTCTTTCAGCAGGCAGGAATTTTAATTCCCTTCCTGCTGAAAGAACTTAAGTGCAGAGCCGGGGACAGCGGGGACAGGATGCGGCTGAGCCTCGGCAGCTGAAGAAAAGTGAGTATGATTTTTTTTATTTTTTACATCAGTTTGTATTGTTTTTTTAGAGAAGGACTTATATTTAAAGCCCTTCCCTAAAAAAAAATAAAGGGGTGCCGGCAGCTGGATCCTCTGCTGCAGCTGTCACCTGTGACACCAGCGGTAGGGTATTCTTTATTCCCTGCGGGGATGAAGAAAATATCTGCTGCATGTGGCAGATGGTGTTTTCTTCATCCCCGCGGGGGACACGGCAGTCCGACCAAAATACCGGCCTGTAATAGAGCTAGTAAAAAAAAAAGGTACTGGCCTGGCCGAAAAAATCCCAGCCAGGCCGGCTAATTACCGGGCAGGTGGCAACCCTACCTTGAGCTGATGAGATATGATCATATGGCCACATTTATGTGTCCGTAATGTGGGCAAGTATCCTGGCCTGAGTGCGGCTTTTCTGACCAGCACTTCAAGCATCATAGATTCCCATGATGTTTGAAGTTTTGGTCAGTACACCTACAGTTAGTCCAGGACATATGTGCACATTACTGACATAGGCAATACAATTGTCTGTCATCAGCTTAAACAGGGTGCAAATATCATGCAAACCAGTCGTCAGATTGAGAGGTTTACACAATTATTATTAAGTATAAAGACATTCGGACCACGAAAATCATCCTTGGTCCGCTGCACAGGGACATAGCTAAAGGCTCAAGGGCCCAGGTGCAAAAGTTGAGCTACTCTGCAAGGCTATTGGCTGTGGTCCAACCCCAAAAAATACATAGACACATAACATTTTAGAAAATCACGGGGGCAGAGGAATCAAGTATATTCTTAAATCTGTCACTGGGATGATCCCTAAAATATAACCTTTATTTGATTATTTAAAATTTCAGCTTCCAAACAAACAAACAAACATATATTGAAAAATATATGAATATTACCACCACTTTGTGTCTAATATCAGTAGCTTGTATAACCACCAAAACAGATATTTACACCTTAGCCCATATGTGTTCTGTATTCTGTTTTCCCTAAGTAGGTAAATCTTACATTTAGGGATTTTATTTTTTTGTAGTATGTACCAGGTAGTTCCACTACCACATTCCCTATTAAGCCATTACCGGGTCTGCGTGTAGATATATGCATTACCACAGTTGAGCCCTGTGATGAATACCCTTGGCTGATCACAACCTTATTAGGGATCTGTATCAACTATATGGTCAATGTACAGGTGGTGTGAGCACTGGTACATTGAATCCCTGGGTGAACGCTAGACCTGGATTCTGGCAGTATGTACTATTATTGCCAGATTTCCAATCTGGGTACCATATGTCAGCTATCAAGATTACAGATGGATCCAGACCTAGCGTTATGCACTCAATCTTCAGTTTCTAATATCCAATAGCCCAACGCCAACAATGCTGAAGTAACAGATAAATCTGTCCTAAAATAGACCAGAGTGCCTGAAATTAAATATCCAGCAATTTAAATGATGTTGTGCTTGGCATTAGTCATCTATTATGGTGTACGTGTGTGCATAGGCTGGTCGTTTAATGCTAATAGGTTCACGGATTAGTTCTGGTTCAAAGCATTTCTGTCGGTACAAACGACTCCTCAGGAACCCAAAATAAACTTAAGCTTGCTACTCTGCAAGGCTATTGGCTGTGGTCTGACCCAAAAAAAATACATACACACATAACATTTAACATTTATATCTCACAGCATATCTATGAAGAAACTGTTATAACACAATGGCTTAGATACAGCGACTCACCTCTTGTACACTCTATACAATGCAGTCACCATATAATAGTCAGAGCCAGTTCTACGCATTGATAGTAATTATAGTGCAGTTACCTTCAGTGAATACAAGTGACATCTCTGATTTCTGTTGTTCAGTTCCTCTTTTCTTCTCCATCTGGTCCAGACCCCCATGAAGATTTCTTGTTTGTGTTCTATGCACATCTGATATTTCCTTTGAAATATACACAGTTTAGTCCAATTGTCAACATACTGAACCATTATGTCTATCTATGAAAATATTTTCACCATACATAAAAACCTCCTCACCATTCTTTTCAGGCAGTGGGATAGCTTGATTGAGCGAAGGAACCAGGCTCCACCTGCTTTCTGTCTGCTCTGAAATTCTGGATTCCTAAGTCCACATCTAGTATAATTTTAGTGGATATATTGCTACAATACTTGCCCGTAAATCAAGAGCTATAAGACACTGTTCCTGATGAACTGCATAATCCGCAGGGAAATGCGTAGAACCAATTAAGAACCATGTCTGAACTGAGCCAATTTCTGAGAGCTAAATTAGTCTATTTGCCAGAATTCCATAATAGTCATCTTCTAACAGTGGGGCTACTATGACAGTATTACACTTTGAGAAGAAAAACTCCCCCCTGTCATGTTGGCTACCCAGGTATACGCACGAACACCCGGGTATTCCACGAAGGTCTATTATCCATAATTACACCTATCAGAATCCCCCTCTATCAGAATCTCTGATCTCCTGCAGCCAACAATCAGGTTCTGCGAGATCTATGAGTAAAGGCATACGTGTGGCTTCCCTATTGTTGAGGGCTCCACAAAATTATTTATTCTGTGTCGTCCATATATGTCAATCACCCATGCGTCCATATTTGTTCAATTGTGGACTCACGTGGGATCTATGTGTGTCTTAGTTGCCCTGGTTTTAGTAGAAATCATTAAAATTTAGTTTTAGAGATCTATCCTGTGAGGGCTTATAGATTCATTATAGACTGTTCTTCCTCTGTGAAATTTATTATCGGGGAAACATGGTATTACTCTTTTGCATTTAATTGTGAAAAAAAAAATTACATGCATTTGTGTAACTTGTAATTTGTGCTGCATCATATCCTGAACCGCAGTACCACTACTCTTGACACAGTGGCAGTAATAACGGTTATCGTTGAGAAGAATCTTTAGGCAGCTGACATAAGACAGATGAGATAGATAAGACTAATATTGCATTGAATTTGGACCAAAATCTGTGTCAACTCTTATGTCACCTCCCAACTCCATAACATACACATGCTAAACGTCTAACCTGCATTGTCACTAACACAGTAGTGTACTAAATAATTCGTCAACCTCTATTATTGGCTTCTCATTAGGCCTCTAGTATACAGAGAGATATACAAAGCAATGAGTAAAGTGTACCTATGCAGCGGGCTTGTAAGTACAGTAGCTGAATAATTATTCACTGATGTATTTGCACGTGTCTCTAACTCTAATGTAGAACATCATTGAAAAAATGTAAATTACATTTATCTATTACCAGGATCCAGGTAAATGAGCAGTAATACAGCAGTTAAAATGTAATTACCCCTAGATGAAAGAAGTGGGAAGTCTAATTACCTAGTAGGAGACATATAAGGGAATGGTTATGTGTCTTGGCACTCTATGGTCCTTCAAATATGTTACAAAGCTAGAAAATCAGTTCTGGACGGAATGCTTTCAAATTGAGATTGAGAAGTAGTAATCTTATGATGTCGAGAGAGCTGAGCTGAAATTAGGAAATTAAAAGCTAGAGAATTACCCCAAATCCCATAATTCTTAAAAGGATTATCTAGCTTTGGAGGTCCTATAGTGATGGTGCCATCTTTATTAATGCATGTGGATGTCATATGAGGGTAACTCGGGAGTCAGAACTGCAGTGATCAGGTATCTCCCAGATATAAAACATTGTCTTTGATGAGGCAATTACTTTAAAATATATGTAAACATTTTTACATTTTATAATTCAAAAGTATCTACATAAAAAGTTGAGTAACCTTGTATGTATATTGTGATACTTATTTTACAGGTTCTGAGTTAATGAAAACAAAGATCTGGTACCGTGTTAGCCAGTAGAGCAAAATGTGATTGTTCCCAGCAAGAGGAGCCAATGTAATCTTGTAGATATGATACCTTTTTAATGGCTAACAAAAATACATGATGGATCTGAAGAGGCATGGATATTTATACACACTTGTAACATACATACTTATGACAAGGCACAGATATGGATGTGATTGGTTCGCACAATCAAAGGATTTCTGCAACAGCAAACAAACTTTTTTTTTTTTGTCTAGGCACTGATAGCGGAGTGAAAGTTTTATGGTCCCTAAATTACTGTTGTGAGGAAGGGGGGGGGGGGTCGGCAGGCCGGGAAAGCTACAAGAGGTACACTGACATTTTTAACTAAACACTGATAAGGGAGTGAAAGTTTGTGGTCCCTGAATTACTGTTGATGGGGGTCTTCTCTGAGCAATAAATGTCTCACACTTCCCATTCACGCATAAATCCTGGGGAATAATTTAACCCACTGTTCAGCGTGTCAAAGGTTGTTATCAATTTATATTCAAAAATGTGGTTTTGTGACTTGAAACCACCCTTCAATATCAAAACTCTCATATCTCCTATGTCATGTCCACGGTTAGAGAAGTGCTGTGGCCGAGCACTGTCAGTGTACCTCTTGTAGCTTTCCTGGGCTCCCACCCCCCTCCCTCACAACAGTAATTTAGGGACCATAAAACTATCACTCCGCTATCAGTGCCTAGACAAAAAAAAAAGTTTGTTTGCTGTTGCAGAATTCCTTTTAAGTGCGAACCAATCACATCCATATCTGTGCCTTGTCATAAGTATGTATGTTATAAGTGTGTATAAATATCCATGCCTCTTCAGATCCAATCCATATGCCTGAAGAAGAACCCTGCGTTGGTTCGCAAGCTCGCTATTATTACATCATGTATTTTTGTTAGCCATTAAAAAGGTATTATATCTACAAGATTACGTGGTTTCTCTTGCTGGGAACAATCACATTAGGTTCTGAGTTAGCATACTCTAAAACAATATTCATAATGCTCCTGTGTTCAAAGCTATGATCTCCCTGCAGAAAGTTTTGCAGATATTGGATCAGCAAGGAATGCTAGGAGACTTCAACTTTGATGTCTGTAGAATTATGAATGTAGCTCTGAAGCACAATATAGACTGTAAGTCTCGATGAACACGACATAAGTAATGCTCTGTATACAAGGTAACTCAACTTTTTACATACATTATATAGAACTAATTTGAACTTATAGTTTCATTAACAACTTCAACAATATTGAATAATATGAGCTAAGAGCATCATGATTCATACAGAAGGTTTACTTTAAAGTAGGACTCCAGCCTCTAGGGACTTCAACACCCTATTTATTCCAGCACAAGATTGTTGGTACAATCGTTCATCACCTACACACTTTCATCATTGTTGGCAGCATATACTCAGTTTACTTGAGGAGAAGTGCTGATAAACAGTGCTGCCATAACAATGTGATCATCTAACAAACAAGTTTTTGCATATTTGTCTGCTGAGCGGCAGCACCTTCACATGGAGTAATGGTTTGGTGAACAAATATTTGGATCAAGGTTTGTTCTTGATCATCAGCCTGTGTAAAAGGCTCTTAAAGGTGTTGTCTGAAGTAAAATATTTTTTCACAAATAGGTCCCTTATGGGACAACGCAACAAAGGAGCTGCTACTTATCTTTCCCCGTAAGTCCTCCGCCAGTGACTCCAGATCTTCGCTGTACAGTTTTGTTTACAGGCTGCAGACAGCATATGAAGTCCCTTAAACCTGCTGCTGCAGCCAATGATGGTGCTCAGCGATCATTACTAAGCTCTATCATTGGCTGCAGCAGCCTATTTACGGGATGGCAAGGGCTAAATATAGCCTATAAACATGACATCAGTAAGAAGACACCGGATCCACCGGCAAGGGCAAGTGGGGAGAGGCGAGTATGAGCTGCTCTGTTATGTTGTGCCATGGGGACCTGTTTGTAAAAAAAATATATATTTTATTTCATATAATTCCAAATGCCCAAGGCAGTGTTTCCCAGCACCGGTCCTCAAGGCACCCCAACAGGTCATGCTTTCAGGATTTCCTCTATATTGTACAGGTGATGTAATTATTGTCAGTGCCTCAGACATTACCACAGGTGTTCTTTCCATAGGATATCCTGAAAACATGACCTGTTGAGGTGCCTTGAGGACCGGAGTTGGGAAGCAGTGGCCCAAGGCATAGCATAATGGAAGCACTAATAATACATATGATGTGAGAATATGCAATATTTGGCTTCTTCTGGAAGGAAATACTAAATATCATCAAAACAGTCTATATAATAGATGTTCCTGCGGAACCCAAGAGCTACTTATTTCTGAGATATGGAAACTTCTATGGCTCTGGGTGTTCAGCATAATCAAAGGAGAAAAGCTGTCTCCTTAACCCCTTAGTCACCAAGCCTGTTTGCGCCTTAATGACCAGGCCAAATTTTGTAAATCTGACGTGTCACTTTAACATGGATTAACACCGTAAAAGTTTTACATATCCAAATGATTCTGACTTAGTTTTTTTCACCACATATTGTACTTCATTTAGTCGGAAAAAATAGACCGATAGAATTTGTGTATATTTAATAAAAGCGCCAAATTGGGAAAATTTTGAAAAAAATTGTCATTTTTTCACATTTGCAACTGTAATATCTCAAATATGTTCAAACATAATATAGAAATTTTTGATAAGATACATATTTCCATCTGTTTACTTTATTTTGGGCGCACATTGGGAAAACTTTCGGGGTTTTTTAACCATTTAGGAGACGTAAAAATTTAACATTGATTATTACCATTTTGAGGAACACTTTATTTTCCTACACCAAGCCAAAATTGTAAAGGCTCGTAGGTGTCAGAATGATAGATACCCCCACAAATGATCCCATTTAAAAAAATACACACCTTGTATTTACTGAAGGGGGTCAGGAGTATTTTGACCCCACAGTTTCTTTCAGGAATTAATGCAATTTAGACGAGAAAAAATAAAATTTCATATTTTTACAAATATGTAATTTTAAACACAGGATTTTTTTCTAAAGTGCACTTGAAAATAAGGATTTTCACCCAAAAATGGATACCCTCATTTGTCCTGTGTTTAGAAACATACCCATTGTGGCCCTAATCTTCTGTCTGTATGCACAACGGGGCCCAAGCCGAAAGTAGCAGATGGTGGTTTTCAGAACAGAGATTTTGCTTGAAGTCGTTTTAGGCCCCATTGCTCACTTGTAGAGCCCTTGAGCGGTCAAAACGAATGACCCCATTTGGAAACTAGACCACTTAACGAATTCATATAGGCGTGTATGGCGTATTTCGACCCCACTGTTTTTGAATGAATGGAAGCAAAGCAGAAAGAAAAAAATACGATTTTTATTTTTTTTAGCAATTATGTCATTTTAAAAATAGTTTTTTTGTACAGCATACTAAGGAATGAAGACTTTCACCCCAAAATGGATCCCCCTGTTTGTCCCGTGTTCAGAGACATACCCATTGTGGCCCTAATCTTCTGTCCGTATGCACAACGGGGCCCTAACCGAAAGGAGTAGCTGGTGGTTTCCAGAACAGACATTTTGCTTGAAGGCGTTTTAGGCCCCATTGCCCACTTGTAGACCCCTTTAGAGGTCAAAACGATATAGAACCCCCACAAATGACCCCATTTTGAAAACTAGACCCCTTAAAGAATTCACCTAGGGGTGTACTGCATTTTTTGACCCTACCGTTTTTGAAGGAATCGAAGCAAAGCAGAAGGGAAAAAAATACGATTTTTGTTTTTTTGGCAATTGTGTCATTTTAAAAATAGTTTTTTTTGTACAGCACACATAGGAATGAAGACTTTCACCCCAAAATGGATACCCCTGTTTGTCCCATGTTCAGAGAAATACCCATTTTGGCCCTAATCTTCTGTCTGGATGCACAACAAGGCCCAAACTGAACGGCACATTAAACTTTAACTGTCATTTAACTTTTACGTGATCGCCATTATCCATGGATAATGGCAATCACGTGACCGAGGAACACTCACCGCGGCACCCCGTGACATCTCCGAGCTCTCGGCTACCTTTTGTAGCCAGGAGCAAGAAGATTTTAAATTTCCCCTTGCCCTCCGCAGCTTCTGCGCTTGCGTCTGCCATTTTGGTGACGGCCGCATGCGTCAAAGCTGAAGAAAGGTCCACGGATAAGGATCCTATCAGGGAACATTGTTGGTGGACTTAATTCAGTAATTTCACCTCCCCTCACAGATCAGATCTGTAACGGGAGGTGAATACTTCAGCTTTTTTTTACTTTTACGTGATCGCCGTTATCCAATGGATAACGGCGCTCACGTGACTGGTAACCGCGTACTGTGGCCCCCCATAAAATCTCCAGGCTCTTCGCTACATTTAGTAGCCAGTTGCGGGAAGATTTTAAATTACCCCGGGCCTTACGGCTGTATGCGCACGAGCATGACGTAATTCATACTGCTCATAGACTTTAACACGATCACCGGTATCCGGTGGATACCGGCGATTGCGTGACTGGGAGTGGGGTCCCGCGACCCGGGATGACAGCTCCATAGTGTCGGTTACCTTTGGTAACCGACAGCATGGAGCTCTCACATCCTGAGTCTGCAGGGCTGTCATTCCCAGAGGATGCATGTTTTTACGTCCTCTGGGAATTAAGCCCAGAAAGCGAGGACGTAAAAACACTATGGGCTGGTCACTAAGGGATTAAAAACACTTCTTTTATTCCAAAAAGTCCATAAAATTACAAATGGTAGATACCGTGAACCATTTCTTTGCCCAGATGTGTTTCGAAAGACACTTCTTTCTTGATCACAGCTAAAAACTCCCATGGAATATCTCTTTAAAATCAATTAAGGATCTATAATTATACCTTTAGATCATATGTGCACATTTCCACAAGCTTGATTAAGACACCCAAAACAAAAACCTTTTTATTTTTCTCATCAACTTCGCAAAGTCATTGGTTTGCTATGGATGTAGGCTGGTCCACCTCCAATACAGGACTTTGTGGCCAGAATGATTGGAGTTATTAGACCTGAGAAAGAAGTTTACATAAAAACAAAGAGTATTGCAAAATTTGAAGCTATATGGGGAAGGTGGATTGATACACTTGGCCTCCCTAACCAGACTCCACTGGATGCTAGACATACCTTAATATGTGTGTTATTGGCGGGGAAGCATTTCATATACCAATGAATAAGTCAAGATCATCTTACATAAGTTGCTGACAATTCATCAATAAATTACTGACTCGTTAATGTATGAAAGAATATTTCAGAATTTGTTATTACCACGGAGGCTGATTTTATAAGCCTGTATTATGCTATGACTCTCTCAAGGTAGAGAGGTTGCAAGTTGAAGGGTAAGTTTTTTTTTTGTTTTTTTTTTAAATGGTATGTGAAAAAAAGAGGTTGAGTGTTATTGAATGCTCAATGAAAAAATATCAGGTTTTAAAAAGGGTCTAAAGTGTCTATTAGATACCTCCAGCTCAACGTATCTCCCAGATAAACCAAGAATTGTCTATGCTAAAATCTAATATACCAAACCTTGTCTTCCCAAAAGCTAACATGAGAAATATTTGGGCCAACATAATACACATTTCATTGTTCAGTCCATTTAACAAGAAGACCTGCAGTATAAGAGCCCTTTTACATGGAACTTTTATCCCACAGTTTATTGCTGGGTTGTGCGAAACTGAACGATAATCCTTCAGTATAAACACGGCCAGCGCCTGAACGATGAAATAATTTGTTTGTTTATCGTTAGTCATTCAGTTTATGCAGGCATAAAAAATTAAACGACTTTCGGTCCTTATAAACAGCAGACACTCATCTATGTACAACTGCCTGTTTACTCCAAATAAAGGTGGGCAGCAGGAAGAGAACTACAGAGCGCTCCACCTCTATTCAGTGAGTGATTATGGTGCCTGTGTGAAAGGAGCACGTTGGTAAGTTAATGAACAACTCTACCATTCCATATGACAAATATCAGGTTCAGAAATTGATTTGTCACCTTTATACAGGACTGCACAACATACAGCCCACAGGCCACACATGGCCTAGCAGAGGATTTCTAGCAGCCCGCGCACTGTGATATGACTATGATAGCAAGCGGCTAGTCATGTCACATCTGCGGGACAGTCATATCACATTAGCCTCTGCTAGTGGTAGAGCTTAAATTTTACCACTAGCAGCCGTAGCAGGTCCTTTACTGTGCAGGGTAAAGGACCTTCAGTGGATTATAGTCATGTGACGGGCCATGCTGTGCAATACGCAGCCAGTCACATGACTGTCACTCAAATGAGGGAAGGTCATGTAGGCCTGGGAGCGGTGGTGCAGCAGAATCTTTCAACCTGCCCTGAGGCCACTCTCACATATCCGTTTTTTACCATGAAATAATGCTCCCATTGATTTCAATTGGGCGTCGGAGACACGCGCCTAAATGCTGCGCTTTCTAGCGCCACAATTTGAGCATTGTCTGCTCTACTTTGCCGTGTTTAGTGTACCTCATAACCCATCACAATGCACAGTCATAGTTTTTCTAAAAAACTTGCATAACAATTCTGTGTCTAAATTGTAGCATGAACCAACTGAGGACTATGCTCATATCTATTCACTATCAGACAAAGCATCCAGGGGTTTGAAAAATAGTTTCATCATTAAACTATAGAATAGGTTTCTAGCAACTCACTTTGTAAGTAAAGGCCCATTTTACAAATGTGCAAATGATGCCCGACACTCGTCCCAGCATACACTCACTCCAGTGCTGTTGCACTGGATTTAGTATCACTGACTCGCTCACAGAGTGGCCAGCAGGGGACGGGGCAGCTGCAGGAGATTTCTCTCCTCACGTTCCCCCGCCCCTCTCCATTGACTTAACATAGCAGCTGTTCAATACTTAACTGCTGCTACGTACACTGAACGATCATCGTCAATGGAGAGGGGCGGGGGAGCGCGAGGAGTGAAATTTCGGCTGTGAGCCAGCGATACTAGCTACTGTGCAGCAGCACGAGAGCCAGTATGTGCGGGGAAGAGTGGCAGCCATCGTTTGCCCGACATTCGTCCCATCTAAATGGGCCTTTAGTTGCTAAAAACCTATCTGTAGCTCCAAGAGGTTTGCCAATTTTAATTTTTGCCCCTATGTACTGCCAAGTTATGCAAGCTGCTTTAATAAATGTTCAAGGCCTTATACACATGACCTTATTAAGGTTCAATATAACCCCCAAGTTGTCCAAAGCCATAATAGAACAACCATAGATACTATGAGGAGCTACTATATAATAACATAGTATGTTAGGCTGAAAGGAGACAATGTCCATCTAGTTTAGCTTGTTTCCACCCCCTTGTTGATCCACAAGAAGGCAAAAAAAAACCCAATGAGGCAGTAGCCAATTAGCCCATCAAGGGTATAATAGGTCTGCACTATAGTGGTGTATTGTGGACTGTACAGCTAAACATGTGGACTCATGAGGAAAATTTATTAAGACTGCATTACAAACACTAGTCTCAATATATTAGTCCCATCTCGGCATCTACACAGAAATGTATACCCGGTCTGGCGTGGTGCACATTTCTGCTATAATTTATGCCAGTTTCTGGTGTAAATTATAATTTCTGTATAATTATACATAAATGTGTCAGTCCGGGGAGGCCACACCCTCTCTCCAACCAGTCTCGCTCCCTTTTTGGGAAAGTGAAGTACAGTGGTAAACACCCCAAAAAGTCGCAACATTTTTCTACAAGCAAGCCTTGTGTAAAAAAATTTTTTACTCTAGAAACTGACATAAAATGTTATATGAATGCCCCCCTATGTGTCTACATGCAGCCTTTGTGGATACAGCTCTTCCTTTCGGAAAAGGCCTAACTTTCCGGGTCAATGCAAAAAAGAAATCCTCTTATATATCACTTTTTAACCATGAATACTACTTCTTACAAATAAGGAAGATGGAACAATTCCTCTGCAGCGCCACCTATTGGATGGCAGCATTCCTTCAAATCAACGTACAACTCTTTAACAAGTCTGTAAAGCAATGATTGGGAATAGGAAGCCAACCCAGAAAACCATACACAAACAGCTGTTTTGGAGTGCTTGCCCCTCATCAGTGTGCAGTAGGTTTCTAGCTTGGCTGGTGAGAGACCTGTAATGTTGGTCAAGAAGGGTGTCGTCTATCCTTAAGGAGAGCACCCAAAAAGTGTGCAGAGACACCTTGGGGCTGAGTAGGTTGTGGGGGCATCATCTCTCCCCAAGGAGAGCACCCAGTAGGGGTGTGAGAAGATACCTGGAAGGTGAGTAAGGAGACTTAAAAGGCACTGCACGCTCCTCTGGGTAATTTATGCAAATAAGGAAGATGGAAAAATACCTCTGCAGCACCACCTACTGGATGGCAACATTCCTTCAAATCAATGTACGACTCTTTATACACTTACCATTCTAAAAATATTCACCTGACTAAAATAAATCTTATTTTACTCTTGGAAAGTTGACAAAATCAAATTCAACAGGCAATGGATGGAGAAACAAAAATTGATGTGGTTGTTGACTGATCTGCAGTCACAAAAACAGTTGGCTGGTTGGAAAAGTCAGCGGCAGACTCAGAGTCCCTGCTAGGCGTTGTTTAGACTGAAAGAAAGTCAGAAATGACTTTATCAAAGAAATTACAGTGCTATGCTATTACCAGTGAAAAGAGTTACAACTGTTTCCTCTCTATTCACCGTTGACTAAGCATTCACAGGCAAGAATAAATGTCTGAGTCAATGCACAGCTTCATTGTATGCACCAGATAAACATTTGCAATGGAAAATAATAGACTTCAGTGATGTGTATGTAGCTTGCTTTTTAAGGCGGTTTGTATATTATAGGCACACATACCTGACGCAACTTACAAAGCCCGTGCACCTGAAACATTTAAGGGAGCAGCTGTTTAAGAACTGTAATTAAGCAAAATAAAAAGCATTGCATCAATTCCTGCCATACAAGAAAAATCATTTCATACTTGTATTTTACATTATGATTTACTGTGGATTGGAGAGTAAATTTTAAGCTCTTACTTTATTTTTAATCATCTTATTATATTGTTGCTTTGTAAAGAATATGAGAGCGTAAGTGTTTTGCCCAGAAGTACAGGGATTTAACTGCTCTCCACCTTGACTAAAAGATGAGAATCATGAACACTGAATCATTCTATTTATTCAGAATTTCCCAATACGGTAGAAGAAAATGGATTTTCTAAACTAGATAGCATCTCTAAAGTATTCCGGGCATTTACTATTGATAACCTATGTTGATTAGCAGGAGTCGGCCACTTGGGATCCCCGCCGATCAGCTGATCCTGAAATCAATGGGAGTAATGTCTTCTATTTCACTTCTGGCTCTGACTACAATGATGAGCCGGTAGTGTTACAGAAGGCATTATTCCATTGAGTTAAATAAGAGTGAAGCTTTGTATTACACTTCTGGCTTTGACCTTCTATGTGGACGCCTGGACCCCCTGCACTGGCAGCGGGCTGGAGGATCAACCGGGATCCCAAGCGACAGACCCCTACGAATCAACTAGTGATGACCTATCCCTTGGATAGGTCACCAAATGTAAATGTCCACAATACCCCTGTAAGTTAGGCATTCATGTATTTGCTATTTTTAATTATGTCTCAAAATATTTCTGAGAGTATATACATTTAAAGGGGTTCTGTCATTAGAAAAAAAAAATCAATACTTACCTATTCCACCTCAGGCAGCCTTCCTACCGCATTTTCTTTTCACCGATCTTCTCCTTGCTCCTCCAGTTTTCTGGGTCACCTCACCACAAGCCTGCCAGATCCTCGTCTTCCTGTGACGTTACCTACATTGCCGGTATTATGCTTCCTGCGGGGCAATGCACGCTACATCACTAGTGATGTAGTATTCACTGCCTCCTGGGGAATGCCGAGCTATTGCCAAGACTGCACACATGGACTGTCTTGCTGCAATAGTATATGAGCACTTGCGTCGAGACAACGTGCATGCACAGTATTGGCAATTGCTCGGCATTTCCTGCTAGGCAGTGAACGCTACATCACTAGTGACGTAACCTACACTGAACTGCAGGAAGCAGAATGCTGGTGAATGTATGCTCCATAACAGGAAGAAGAGGATCCGGACTTCTGGAGGTGAGGTGACCCAGGAAACTGGAGGAGCCAGGAGAAGATCGTCGGAGAGAAGATGCGATAAGAAGACTGTCTGGGGAGGAATAGGTAAGTATTGATTTTTTTTTCTAATGACTAAACCCCTTTAAGAACAAAATAATAACATAAAATAAAACCAATCATTTTCATCAAAATTCTGTCATTATCTCTGAAACTCAAAGGCTATGATAAAGTATCATTGATGATTCCCTAGCCACTTCAAATGGCTCTGTGCATTAAGCCATCATGTCTAATGGTCACATGTCCACTGAAAGTCATCTTACCATTGACATCATCTCACTGTGCCAGAAGTTTAATAAAAAGCATCTCTTGCTCTGGATAACCTTGTCTTATTCTGCCTTACAGAGACAACCCATTGATTTGAATGAGCATTGTGTAATGCTTAAAGGGGTTTTATCATAAAAACAAAACCCCTTTTACCCGCTCAGCCCTGCCTAAAATAAAAAAGAGGGCGTACTCACCTATCCTGGAGCTCTGGAATGCAGCTGAGAGCTGCCACTGTTATTGGTGGTGACCTCTGGGTTGCTGTCAATCAGAGGCCGCAACATCATACATACACCTGGTAAGTAAGTATGGTGATACTGCGGTGTCTGATTGGCCACAGAGGACACCTGACTGACACCGGTCTGTCTACCCAGAAGTCGCCACCGATATCGGCAGTGGCTCTCAGCTGCTTCTCAGGGCTCCAAGACAGGGAAGTATGCCCTCTTTTTTTTAAATTTTAGACCGGGCCAGCAGGTGGACAAAACCCCTATAATTACTCCAGCTTTAGCACTGCAGGGAAACTGCACACTTGTTCTTAGATTTCCACATGGAGTAGTGCTGATCACTGGGGGTCGCAGCAGGGGGACATTTTGGGTCAACACATTTTTCCATCCCTGCTCCCCTCACCTCATTGTTTGTCCCACTCTGGAGGTCTCCTTTGTGTATTTCCGTCACTTCCCTGTAATTTAGCCCCCTATCAGGCTCCATCTTGATACTGAGATTTTCTACTTTCAGTTTCACATCTATTCCACGATGCATCAGCATAGCATTAGTTATAAGATTTTTGCCTGGGGGGGGCAAGTTAGATCATTACTTCCTATATTCACTTTAATCCATACTAATATTATAAATGCGAAAATAACTCTGTTTGTCTGGTTTTTTACCTTTTCACGGCTAAACCTCTTAAGCGAGTTGGATGAAATTTGGCAGGGAGATAGTTTACATCTTGAGGAATGACATAGGCTACAATTTATCCTAAAATTTATAGAGTTCTCTAGGGAGTGCAACAAGACAGATTTATTTGGTGATGTGCAGGCACACCTTCATCCCGCCGCCATGCCATGCGGTGTGTCAGAGAGGAAAGGGATGTACGTCATAAGCTATGCCTACATAAACAGGCAGACATGTGAGGGCAGACATCGTTGCCCCATGTATGCGATTATTAAGTGCAGCGGAGCAGAGGGAAGGGGGTGCACATCATAAGGTAGAACGCCCCAAACGGGCAGACACGTGAGGGCAGACGTCGTTGCCACATGTTTGCGATTATTAAGCTAGCAGGGATACCCGGCATTACCCGGAATTAAAACTTGAACCAAAGTGTTAGGTCTACTACCTGTGTCTACCACCCTCTTGCTATTCCAAGCAGATGTGGGCATTGCTCTGGTTCTTCCATGTAAATATACTCTTTGTTTCTATTTTCTTCTGGCAATGCACTGGTTAACCCTGCTCAAGTGCTTATAGCCCAGCTGCAGCTTAAGTGGCAATTGCCTTCCTATTTAAGGTAGCTGGGGACCCCCTATGCTTGCCTCAGAATTGATCTGTGTTTGTTCCAGGCACTCAGCATATCTAGGTCACCAGTTTCTTGACTGTTCTGTCTGTGTATCTGTATCAGTATCTGTTTATCTTGTATGCTCTTTGCTTTGTGCTTCTGCCTGTGTGCATCTGTCCATTTGCTCCCAGTCTTTTCCATCATTACCATCTCCTTGGTAAGTTCTGTATTCCGTGTGTCCAGTTCATCGTCCCTGTGTCCTATCAGGGATAGTCAGCCCCAAGGTTTCAGCATGGGGCCGTTCTTATCAGGACGATCGCCCTGCTTGCAGGCAGGGGCCTTTCCATCTTCATGATCAGCTAAGGGCTAGACTCCCCATCTAACATTACCTCTTATCACTGGGGTCAACTGACAGCCACACCAGGTCTGCTCTAAAAGCCAGGCAGGTTGGTTAGCACAGTGGGTCCACACTCCCAGTCCGTAACACAAAGACACATTAACATAAATTGAGATTTTAATGAAAATTTGTGTTGCCCATATCAGCCAATTACAGCACAGCTTTTATTTTACCTCAGCAGTAAAACAAATGAAAGCTGGGCTGTACAAACAGACAGATTTTGCCTTACAACTTGAACGAAAGACACATTAATATGGGTTGAGATTTTAAAGAAAATCTGTGTTGCCAGTAGCAACTAATCACAGCACAGCTTTAATTTTACCTCAGCAGTATAACAAATAGCAACCAATTGTAGCGTGCTTACAAGTATACAGCCCACAAAAGCTTTATATCCTCGCAGAAGATGACAAGACCACAATGGTCATGTACAGAGCTGCGCTGACAGCTGACTGCAGTTACATTCCTTTCACTATTTCAACTTTTTACCTTTCAATATACAACAAAACACAGATTAGATAAAAAAAATATAAATTCCACGCGGATTAAGTCGCGGGTACAATCAGTACATGATCTGTGCCTCTACCCCCTTCTGGGCAGTTTCTGTGGTAGAAATCGTATAACCGCATCACACAAACTGAGAATCTGACAAGTTTCAGAGATCATAACCACAAGTAGACCTGAAGCCGTCAGAAAAGAGATCACATGACCATCTGAGGAAAAAGAGACTGGGAATTTCAGACAGAAAGAAATAACCTACTATTACCAGGTAATAGTAGCTGACATATATATCGGGGGGAACTACATAATAAAAAAAATATTCTTAAATCTTTTTCTCCATTTTCTTAGTCCTCGCAGGAGACTTGAACTCGCGATCACCTGATTGTTTGCAGTATATACTGTAATACTTCAGAATAGCAGTATATATTAATTTTCTTTTTGTGATTTTTGCATTATGTGAAGGTGGTCTTACGGTAACTTCATACACAGGGTAATTGATGCAGACATTCTGCAATGGAAAACCCACAGCAATTATGCTGGAAAACCGCAGTGGCCGAATCTGCATCTAAATGGTGCTGATGTTGTCGCAGCTTTTCAAGCAGAGCTGCTGATGGATTTAGTATTTAAAGGGTTGAATTCCACAGCATAAACAGACATTCTGTGGATTTAGAATCGACAGAAGTTTTCAAAAACTCTAAGGATTAGTTGCAGAAAATGTCAGCTCCCTTTGAAGGAAATTTTTGAACTCTCTTCTACATACCTTGTACTGTAAGGCTGAGGTCACATGGGACGTATTCCCAGCGGAAATCTCACGGTTTTGCCACAGCAAAAAAACGCGAGATTTCCGCCGAGAAAGCGTTGCTTCAAAACCCACGGCACTTAGCTGCAGATTCTGAAGCAGCTTGGCCGCATGCTTTTCCATTGTGGCAGATGCTCCCATAGAGAGGAGAGCAGCCGCAATGGAAAAAATAAATAAATTGACATGCTGCGGCCGGGGAATCCATGCCACAGCGCCGGTTTTGCCAAGATGGATTCGCCGCCCTGCGTGGACGAGATTTTTGACAAATCTTATCCATATGGCTGTCTAATCCCTGGATTAGCAGCCTCAGGCAGATCTGCGGATGGAAATTTCAGGACGGAATTTCCGCCACAAATCTACCCTGTGTGAACACAGCTTATGTGCTGGGGAATGTCTGCAGCAAAATCTGCCGTGGAAATTCCACAACATTTATGCAACATGTTAGGGCTCTCTCAGGCCTCATTCACACCAGCGTTTTTACAAGGCTAATTTGCCGTGATAAAACGTTGCCGTTTCTTGACCATGTAAAGCATTGGATTTTTGGGTGCCTGAAAAAATTGCAACATTAAAACGTCAATTTGCCAACCGTTTTCAATCACCGATTTTTTACGTTGTGTCAAAAGATAGCTCTTGACTAGAGATGAGTGAGCATACTCGCTAAGGCAAACTACTCGAGCGAGTAGTGCCTTATCCGAGTACCTGCCCGCTCGTCTCTAAAGATTTGGGGGCCGGTGGAGGGCGGGGAGGGGCGGGGGAGAGCGGGGAGGAACGGAGGGGAGATCTCTCTCTCCCTCTCTCTCCCCCGCTCCCCCCTGCTCACCACCGCAACTCACCTGTCACCCGCGCCGGCAGCCGAATCTTTAGAGACGAGGGGGAGGATACTCGGCTAAGGCACTACTCGCTCGAGTAGTTAGCCTTAGCGAGTATACTCGCTCATCTCTAGTCTTGACCTATCTTTCGACAAAAAAACCCACTGGAGGCTCCCATTGACTCCTATGGGAGCTGAAAAAAAGGGGAGGGGGAGGCAGTTTACCTGCATCCGGCGCTCGGAAAAGAAGACAGCTATTTAGGCATTAGAAGTCATTCCGAGGATTTCTGCCGACCAACGGAATTTCGCACTGCAGTGTTTTTTTTCTGCAATATGCCCGTGTGTATGAATGAGAAAATGCTATTCTTCGGTGATGCAATTTTTGGTCGCGATGTGGCCAGTGTTAAATCACAACACCCATGAGAATGAGGCCTTCGGTAGATACAATGGATCCACATGACGAGAAAGGTAGTTTTGTTTCCTAGTCCGACTAGACTCATGGATATTGCATTTGGTTTCATAGAGTAAGACAACATTTAGGTCTGATTGCATACATGTATAGGATAATTAATAGTGCAAACAAATTACCTTGTTGCAACTCACTTGCCTTTGATCATTGATATCATATCATGACTTAGTTATTTAGATGCCAATATCTTTTAAACACCAAGATTAAACAGCTGATAATTAGGTTTTCATTTATCAAGTAAAGCACAAGGAAAACTGCATCATAACGGCATTTGCCATGTGGAACTGTGCACATGAATAAGAAAAAGAAAGAAATTTCCCTTTAGCTCTTAGATGTCAGTTCCTTTGAGAAACATTACTGGAAGATTTAAGGATCCTTCCAAATCTGAAGCAAATTACAGAGCAGATGTTAATAAGATGTGTATATCTGAATATCTCATTAGTCCGATATGGTATTCCAGGTGGAACACAAAACTGACACAAATTGAGGTAATTAGATGCATACTAAACACAGATATAATATTAAGAAGGCGACAACATGGGAATTGTACATGATTTTTTTTCCCCACAACAGATCACAAGATGCAAGTTAAATGTGACAGGAAAAAAATCTACATATTATGCGAAGTACAGTCATCCATCCAGTTGCTGCATCTCCAGCCAGGGAAAAGCTGAACTTTTCTTTATTACAGCCATTCATTAAAATGAACTTAAGGAAAGAAATAAACAGGAATAATGAAAATATATAAATGTCAGATACTTGTTTTAGCTGTATGATAATAGAAGGGGGTGTTAGATGAAGAAGCAACAAAGACAATGAGGAGGATGAGCACAAGAATAAAAAAGTGAAGTAATTAGGTCCCAACAAGCAGACGGTTTATAGGTTTTTAGTTGTGTGAAATGTTGAGCAAATTGAACCAGTAGAACCCTGTTTTGCGTCGAACTTTGCTAAAAGTGTGGTTCAGCAAGAACCCAAACCAAGCTTTTAGCGAAGTTCTCCCCTAAACAGGGTTCTACTTGTTCCGTTCACTCAGCTGTAGGCCTGAACACTGGTGTATAGCACTGAGTAATGCTACATTCACACAGGCGAGAATCTCACGCATGTGTGGTGCGTTGCAAGGAGCACAAAACTGGCACGTATATGAACTTTATTATTTTGAATGGACTTATTCACATGAGCAGCATGTACTACTTTTTGGCGCTCCCTCGGAAAATTTTGTCCATTGTTTTCAATGGGACATTTAAAGACATCAATCACATGGCACTCTCATGCTGTGCAGTGTGCATGCGAGTACGATGTGATGATTGAAACATTTTGCAATCCTCTGATGCGCCTGAAACACGCGAATGAGGATCGCAATTTCACAAAAGTGATGCAAGGCATTTTTGAATGAAAAATGCTTTGCATCCATGCAAAAAACGTACATTGGCAACTGCGACATCGGGCCGAATTTATCAGCCCGATATCACTCTCGCCCGTGTGAATCCGGCTTAAGAGCTCTAAAACCCTTGCATGACACTCTCAGAGTTATACTGGGCTTCTATGGCTCTTCAACACTGTTATGCACCAGTTTTAGGGGTTCTGGTTAATTTCTGGTTCACTTCAAAGTAATTTAGACCAAGCCACCCTTTTTGCAAAAGTTCGGCAACCATTGGAACCAAACTTTTCAAACGTTTACGCATCACTAGTCATGGGCAGGAGGCAAAGCAGCCCTTTTGATACAATCTTTGGGTATTGAGCCAAGTGTTAGCCTTTCCCATCATGAAGCAGGTGAACCCCATTTCAATTTTGGCTATGGTGCCCAACAATTCACTTGTAACAATCCTGGTTTTAATAGATGTTACACTTGATCAACCAAAGGTATTTGCCTGTTAAATTATTGTCTTTGTTTTTAAATGTATTCAGAATTAAAGCAAAAAATTATTGCTTATGAATCTTCTCATAGGCTCTGTTCATATTAGAGCCTTGGCTTAATAGAAGCCATGATGCTGTGATGGATCCACTTTCCAACAGATGTAACGGACACCGATGGACTTCGCTGAATTTAAAAAGGGGTTGTCCCACTTCTAGCTGTTTTGCTGCAGGAAGTAGATAGCTCTATACATTGTACAGTGGCCTAGGTTGGTACTGCAGGCTGAGTTCCATTGACTTCAATAGGCTTGCAGTACCAAACCAGGCCACTGTGCAGTGTACAGAGCTTCCTGCAGCAAAACAGATCTGGAACAGACCCTTTAATTAAGTACACTGGGAGTTCTTTGAATTTCCATTGTTTTTCGCTACAAGAATAGTTCTGCAAACTCCACTATTCTTACCATTAAAAATACCAGAAACATTGACGGAAATCAGACAGAGACATGAATAGAGTCTTAATATAGTATTAGCAGCAATTCTCTAATATACTTCAATTTTAAGTTCAATTATGTAGAACTGCAGAGGTTTGGTTGTCGGTCTAAAATGTGGAACATTGGAAAACCGCTTTTGGATGGGATCAATTTGTATGTTGTTTTTTTCCCCTCTTTATAACTCATCTAAACTGATGAAAACCTGATAGGAAATTGTATGTGCCCACAGTATCATTGAAGAAAAAGAGTTTCCTTTTGGTAGCTGCAACGTCTGATAGAAGTTGATACGCCTTTTATCACAGCATCATGAGAGAAGCCTTCTGCGGATATACATTGCTTTATTGAAGGATATCCAGATAAAAGTGCAATGTCTCAGCAAAATGATGTGGCTTTTACAAGCATACTTGAAGAAAGCAGATCATTTTTTCCGAAACAATGCACTTTTTTCTGATTTATTTGAACAACACTTTGGAAATCTTCAGAAGGCTTCTCCTGTGATGCTGTGACTCCATGCCAGTTTTTGGATAATGCGCACACTGGAAGTTGTGTTCATGATCTGACCTTTACTTTTTGTTATCTTTCTATCACTGTATAGAAAACTACCACCTTCTGTGCTTTCCCATATGGGTGGGCGAAGTATAAAAAAATATACTTATTTTCTTCATGGTGGTTTTTGGATGACATATGTGACTGTATGACCTCAGCTGCTACAGACCTCAGGTACTACATCCCCACTGTCAATTGCAAAATGCCAGCAAGTGGGGTGACTAGTTTGTGACAATGTCACATTATAACAATAGTACTCAACCTTTTCTAGTACGAGGGGTACATTGTCATATTGGGCCACTTCCTAGGTTTGTATTAAAACAGAAAGAGTATCTTCACATGGGGCGGAAATGCACAACAAATCTGAAGCATTTATGGTACAAACTGCGTGGAAGAGATTTAAAAAATCTTTATATCAATTGGTGTGGATTTTTTGCTGCAGATTTGTTATAGACTATTTGCTGTGGAAAATCTGAAGCAAATCCACTAGGGGTGAACATACCTAAGAGGTATTAACATCTGAGACATTATGACATATGAAGAATATAAGCCATACATGTTTAATAGGAGCAGATTTCATTTCCAGGGTTATCAACTATCTGGAAAATGGGGGTCCCTTTCTCCCGCAATCAGCACTGTAAGGAGGAGGAGATCATTCATGTTGTACATCATGGGTTCTGTGGCAATAGCCTAGCATTTCACAACTCCCATAAACTACAGTGGAGAGAGATGCATGTATACATAGTCAGCTCTAACTCATATACTCTTTTCTGGAGTGACATATAGGTCAGGGACCCCATTCTCCTGGTATATGGGAATCAAGAGATGGCTATAGAGTACATCATCTGTACTTACTAGAGATGAGCGAGCACCAAAATACTCGAGTGCTCATTACTCGAGTCGAACTTTCAGTGATGCTCGAGAGTTCGTTTCGAGTAACAAACCCCATTGAAGTCAATGGGCGACTCGAGCATTTTTGTATATGACTGGTGCTCCGCTAAGGTTTTCATTTGTGAAAATCTTAGCAAATCACCAAAGTCATGTAAAAAACACAGAAATGGATAGGGCAGGCAAGGAGCAACATGCAGGGCTGCATTTCGGGCTCCGAGGTCTCACTATTAAGCCACAATAGTGGCAAGAGTGAGACCCCCCCCCACTGTCAGCATAACGATCGTTCTCCTCTGCCACAGCTGTAACAGCTGTGGCACAGAAGAACGATGTTTGTCCATTGGGTTCCTGGAGAACTGGGCTGACTTTGCTGTCGGTCCCTGCGCTGAACCAATCAGAGGCAGCACCATTGAGCCGGCTCCATTGAATTCAATGGTTAGTGCTCGTTTAATCGAGACGAGTACCACGTGGTGCTCGTCTCGAGTAACGAGCATCTCGAGCACCCTACTACTCGAACGAGCATCAAGCTCGGACGAGTACGCTCGCTCATCTCTAGTACTTACCAGTCCCTGCTCTCATGTTACACACCAATTCTCTTTTCCTTTGACATTGAAAATACATGTGAGCAGCCATACACAGACAAAAGTTTCTTTGTACAGTTGATTGGGGCGACACACAATGGCATTGCAGGCTAAATGTGCCCTCCACCTGAAGGTTATGCATCCTTACCTCAAAAAGTAAACTTTTAAATTTTTTTCCCCAAAGATAATACTATCATCAAAAATAAGAAAATATATATTTTAGAAGTAAAAAGCAAAGTTAGACAGCAGATCCAAAATTAAACAAACATGTAGGCGCATATTATTGTGGCTGCAAAGCAAAAAACAAATATACGAGGTATAAAAGCCTCCAAAGGACAAGTGTTTCATCTCACCTTCTGGATTCACATCTACACTGTTTAGTACTGCTGTATAATGTCTGCCATGCTGCTGTGGTTGAATGTGTACTACAGAAAGATTGAGGCAATATCTTGCTTCACTATTTGTGCACTGCATGGAGCCATCATAGCTGCTAGTCTTCTTCCCCTCCTGGAGTTGAGCTCAAAGAAAACTAACAATTAGAAATTGAGTCTATAGCAGGGAGAAAAGATTTAAAAATGCAAGATACAAGTCATATTATGGTCAGTAATGCTGTTATTCCTCACGTACCCACATGAAAGTTTATTCTGAAAAGTAATCTAAAACTTTAGTTACACTTTAAGTACAATTTCTTCTATTTTGTGATGAATATACGTAGAAAGCACAGATCTTAAAGCAAGTAAACATTTACATGTAAATATATTAAATCAGAAGTACTATTGATGTCTATGTTCAAGATCAAAGAAAGTTCTGCATATCATGATCAATACAAACTATCTCCAGGGAATAAGTCTTAATAAAGAAGAGGGTGGCAGCGACGCCGTCAGCATAGAAATAAAATAGCTGATGTTACACAACTTTTAACATTGTAATTTCTGTAAATTCTATTGATCCATTTGCCTTTGAGAGCCGCTTAGGTTATTGTGGTTCTGCTTTGATGGCTTTCTTAGGGCACATGCTGGTTCAGCTAGAAAAAAGGGCAAAAACATTTGGCTAACTAAACAACACCAACGCAAATGAAAATAAGAAACAATGGAGATATAGTAACTTAAACATATTAATAAGATGTGCAGCAATCATGCCAGGTCGAAATGATTGTTTTGTATTATTTACAAACACAACATCTCACTGTCAGTTGAATGAGGTACGTTTTAAGGAGAATATAACATAGCAGACATTTGTCCCCTGTGTCAGATAAGTGTCTCTTTTCCTTTCATACAGTAGATTCTGAAAACCAATATTTTATTGATCTGATATACATTAGCAGTATGGAATGTGCTAGGCCAGGTTCACATATACTGGTCGCGTCTTGCCAGTATTTTCTTGCCAGAACCAAATGAAACCAATTTGATGCATTTTTTAAACCAGTTCATTGTTCATAGCAGGGCAAAAAGTTGCATGCTGTTTAATGTTTTTCTGTCTGGTGTAAAAAGGCATCCACATCAAAACTAATGAGCTGGATGTATTGGGTTGTCCCGATGAAAACTATAGGACAGTTCTAGCATCAGTTTGTCTTTGGCATTTCACTACACCAATGCGGGGGAGAAGAAAGCTGGATCAGTGCAAAATAAATAACACAGGAGAACATAAAGAAAAAAAAAATTCATGGCGCCTGGAATTTTAGACCTTATTCTGGGTATTTTTGTGCCGTTGATTCTGAAAATGCCATCCATTTTGTTGTAGTAGCTCTAGTTTTTGAGACATTCCTGATGTCATTATCTGTCTTTGTTATATTTACTTTATTTTCCTACCAGCATTTGCTTACTATTAGTACATATGGTACATATCACCACCACTTCACATCAACTTGAGTTGAGGAAACAATTTGTAAACACATTCAAGAGAAATAAAAGGTGTTTCGGCTACAAACGTAGATAATTTCCTGTGATGAGCATGGAGAAACTAAAAGCAGGTAAATTTGAAGGACCATAAATCCGAGAACTCATGAATAGAGATGAGCGAGCACCAAAATGCTCGAGTGCTCGTTACTCGAGTCGAACTTTCAGTGATGCTCGAGAGTTCGTTTCGAGTAACGAACCCCATTGAAGTCAATGGGTGACTCGAGCATTTTTGTATATGACTGGTGCTCCGCTAAGGTTTTCATTTGTGAAAATCTTAGCAAATCACCAAAGTCATGTAAAAAACACAGAAATGGATAGGGCAGACGAGGAGCAACATGCAGGGCTGCATTTCGGGCTCCGAGGTCTCACTATTAAGCCACAATAGTGGCAAGAGTGAGACCCCCCCCCCCCCACTGTCAGCATAACGATCGTTCTCCTCTGAGAAGAACGATGTTAGCCCATTGAATTCAATGGAGCCGGCAATACAACCAGCTCCATTGAAAGCAATGGGCTGCCGGCGAGCGCGGGATGAATTTTCGGGAAGGGCTTAAAAATATAAGCCCTTACCTGAAAAAGAAAGATTTTAGTGTAAAAAAGAATAAAAATGCATGCATTCTCTTCAATGGAGCCGCTGCTGCTGCCGGCGACTCCATTGAAGACAATGGTCCGCTGGCACACCTGAATTCTTTTTCAGGGAAGGGCTTTACATATAAGCCATTCCCTGGAAATGAATTAAAAGTGATTTAAAAAAATAGATACTCACCTCCCTTCAGCTGCCGGGGCACAGCCGCATCTTCTCCTGCTGTCCCCTGCACGGTGGTGCTGAACTGCTGTCATTCAGCTGAGAGCTGCGCTGAGCCACTCAGGCAGCATTCACTCACCCATTCATGAATTCATGAATGGGTGTGAGTGAGATCTGCCTCTGATTGGTCAGGCTGTGACCAATCAGAGGCAGCTCATTCAGCAGGCGGGAATTTTAAATCCCCGGCTGCTGAATACTACAGAGAGCAGTTCAGAACTGCCAGCTGGCCGCAGCTGAACTCCGTCTGCCGGGAGCAGGTGAGTATATATATATTTTTTATTTTTACACATTTCTGGATGAATTGCAGGGAAGGGCTTATATATTTAAGCCCTTCCCGAAAATTCATCCCGCACTCGCCGGTAGCCCATTGCTTTCAATGGAGCCGGCTGTATTGCCGACTCCATTGAATTCAATGGGCTAACATCGTTCTGCCGTGACAAGGTGAGTATATTTTTTTTTTTACTTTTTACACATTTTAGGATGATTTTCAGGTAAGGGCTTATATTTTTAAGCCCTTCCCGAAAAATCATCCCTTGCTAGCCGGCAGCCCATTGCTTTCAATGGAGCTGGCTGTATTGCCGGCTCCATTGAATTCAATGGTCAGTGCTCGTTTAATCGAGACGAGCACCGCGTGGTGCTCGTCTCGAGTAACGAGCATCTCGAGCACCCTAATACTCGAACGAGCATCAAGCTCGGACGAGTATGCTCGCTCATCTCTACTCATGAAAGAACAGTATTTCCAAGATTCAGTGGACAACCTTGAGGCATGTGTATAGTCGTTGTCTTGTACGGTTGTAAAGGATTTCCTTGGGAACTATAAGGCCGCAAACTCCGATGAACTTGGGGAGAGTACGCTCACTTCTGTTTCTGAACACTTGGTTTAACATGACCATCAAATGGCAGGACCTGCAGTCATTTTGCATGGAATTCCAGATTGCCTTGGTGATGTAAGTGATGAACAGGGTGAATGATTTCACAAGGAAATAAGGACAGTGGAGGAACAGTACTGCGGACGATGGGATACGCATATGATGGCAGACTACTGTTGAAACATCCAGCACGAATGTCCAGGGACATCTCATCACATAAAATCACAAAAATATAGTTTCATCTACACCTCTCAATGAAAAAAAATGTTGCTTTTATTCGTGTTCTAGGCTTCTTGGGATTTAACTTTGTACCTTCAGCTTTGATTGGCAGTCATTACATGTGTAATACAATATGTGTACATATGGACATATGTCATATCTTGTTAAGCAGACCTGATGGAGAAAAACAGTCATTTTTAGAATATATTACCTACAAAATACCCGAAAAAGTCTAACATCTCAGTCACCAAAAATTATGTTCCCCAGTGTAATCTGCCCAGAGTTCACTTACAGCATTGACCAGCACAATGATATCCGGAGCTGTCATACTCAAGTGAATTTGTTTACTTCAAATCGTAGCAAATAATTGCTTTATCCTTATAATATCTAATGAGACAACCATTAAATGTTAGATTTCTGTACAAAATACTTGATTAAAGCTTCACTACAAGCTATTCAGAGAAAAAAACAATCCAAAACAACTTATGGATGAATTTGAGAAGTTCATTATCAGTTCTGCTTCCTTCTAATTGGTAATTTGTTGGTCATTGCTGTTCTTTCCTTTCTGTGAGGAGGATAAAAGCTGGGATGTGGTCCAAGAAGGCTCTTTCAGCAGTTTTCTGATGCAGGATTACCTCCTTTCATTATATAGAATAGTATCTGCTACTGTTTTGTACGGCAATGAATGGCTTTGGGGAAAAAAGAAATAAGATATCCTGGCTGTGAAGACAATGGGAGATGAATATTGTTAATATCTTTCTTCATTTGTGTTTTTGCCACACACAATAATTATCCATAGACAGATTTTCTTGTCCAGGGAATGTATTATCAGAAAATGACATAATTAAATCAGGTTCTTCTATATTTTATTATAAATTTGTTTTTAAAAGATTGTTTGGTGCTTGTATGTGACTATTCACAAAAAAGATAATGAACTATTTCGGTTTTCACACTAGCCACACTAGAGAAAGAAATTGTAGAAAGAAAAGTTGTACAAGCACCATTGTTAATAAGCATTGGACTGTGCTATACACACTATGCAACTCATACTTGACAAAAGACAGATAGTGTGTGATGCAGCCAGTGTCCTTACCAAATAATAATTGCATATACAGTAAAAAAAATTTTTTTATATATTATACATATTTACACTACATTGCAAAGCTTTTAGGCCAGTGTAGAAGAACAATGTTGCAAAGAAAGCTTTCAAAAGTGTGTTAATAGTTTATTTTTGTCAGCTAATAAAATGCTAATGAACAAAAAGGGAAATGTAAATTAAAATCACTATTTGGTGTGACCACCCTTTGCCATCAGAAGAGCATTAGAGATGAGCGAACACACTCGTCCGAGCTTGATACTTGTTCGAGTATTAGGGTACTCGAGATGCTCGTTACTCGAGACGAACACCACGCGGTACTCGAGTCAATTTCATTTCCTTCCCCACATGTTTAGTGCCATTTTCTAGCCAATAAACATGCGGGGAAGGCATTACCACTTTAGTACCTAAACTGGTCCCGCCCGCGGCTCGCCTCAGACACATGATGGCAGAGGTTAGGGAAAGTGCTGATCCTGATATAGGGAATGTGTTGGAGTAGGATCCTCTCTTCAAGAACCCCAACAGTCCTTCTTAGGGCTACTCCTCATTGTGTGCATTACTGTTGTGGCTGGCTGGGAGAAGTAGTGCACCAATTTTTTTTTTAAGCATCTAGGCATGTGCAGTACATTACAGCTATACTGTTCTGTGTGTGCAGTGCATTAGGCAGAGGTCTCAATGCTAAATAGTACTCTAATATTTCCTGGGCCACTGCAGATCATTTCAGCTATACCGTTCTATGTGTGCAGTGCCTTAGGCAGAGGTCTCATCGCTAAATAGTATGCAAATATTTCCTGGGCCACTGAAGATCAGTTCAGCTATATCGTTCTATGTGTGCAGTGCCTTAGATAGAGGTCTCATCGCTAAATAGTATGCAAATATTTCCTAGGCCACTGCAGATCATTTCAGCTATACCGTTCTATGTGTGCAGTGCCTTAGGCAGAGGTCTCATCACTAAGTAGTACACAAATATTTCCTGGGCCACTGCAGAACAGCATTTCACAGATACCATTCTCTGTGTTGGGTGAAGTAGTCGCAGTTATTAGCACTATCCACTGGCTGTATAGCTTTCTGCTCCTGTGCAGAGCGTCTCACAATACCCTTTCCTTGGGTGCAGTGAAGTAGCCGCAGTTAACAGCACTATCCACTGCCTTTAGAGTTTTCTGCCCCTGTGCAGAGCGTCTCACAATACCCTTTCCTTGGGTGCGGTGAAGTAGCCGCAGTTAGCAGCACTATCCACTGGCTGTATAGTTTTCTGCCCCTGTGCAGAGCATCTCACAATACCCTTTCCTTGGGTGCTGTAAAGTAGCCGCAGTTAGCAGCACTATCCACTGGCTGTATAGTTTTCTGCCCTAGTGCAGAGCATCTCACAATACCCTTTCCTTGGGTGCGGGGAAGTAGCCGAGGTTAGCAGCACTATCCACTGGCTGTATAGTTTTCTGCCCCTGTGCAGAGTGTCTCACAATACTCTTTCCTTGGGTGGGGTGAAGTAGCCGAGGTTAGCAGCACTATCCACTGGCTGTATAGTTTTCTGCCCCTGTGCAGAGCGTCTCACAATACCCTTTCCTTGGGTGTGGTGAAGTAGCCGCAGTTAGTAGCACTATCCACTGGCTGTATAGTTTTCTGCCCCTGTGCAGAGTGTCTCAAAATACCCTTCCCTTGGGTGTGGTGAAGTAGCCGCAGTTAGTAGCACTATCCACTGGCTGTATAGTTTTCTGCCCCTGTGTAGAGCATCTCACAATACCCTTTCCTTGGGTGCGGTAAACTAGCCCCAGTTAACAGCACTATCCACTGGCTGTATAGTTTTTTGCTCCAGTGCAGAGCGTCTCACAATACCCTTTCCTTGGGTGCAGTGAAGTAGCTGCAGTTAGCAGCACTATCCACTGGCTGTATAGTTTTCTGCCCCTGTGCAGAGCGTCTCACAATACCCTTTCCTTGGGTGCGGTGAAGTAGCCGCAGTTAGCAGCACTTTCCATTGGCTTTATAGCTTTCTGCCACTGTGCAGAGCATCTCACAATACCCTTTCCTTGGGTGTGGTGAAGTAGCCGCAGTTAGCAGCACTATCCACTGGCTGTATAGTTTTCTGCCCCTGTGCACAGCGTCTCAATACCCTTTCCTTGGGTGCGGTGAAGTAGCCGCAGTTAGCAGCACTATCCACTGGCTGTATAGTTTTCTGCCCCTGTGCAGAGCGTCTCACAATACCCTTTCCTTGGGTGCGGTGAAGTAGCCGCAGTTAGCAGCACTATCCACTGGCTGTATAGTTTTCTGCCCCTGAGCAGAGCGTCTCACAATACCCTTTCCTTGGGTGCGGTGAAGTAGCCGCAGTTAGCAGCACTTTCCATTGGCTTTATAGCTTTCTGCCACTGTGCAGAGCATCTCACAATACCCTTTCCTTGGGTGTGGTGAAGTAGCCGCAGTTAGCAGCACTATCCACTGGCTGTATAGTTTTCTGCCCCTGTGCAGAGCGTCTCAATACCCTTTCCTTGGGTGCGGTGAAGTAGCCACAGTTAGCAGCACTTTCCATTGGCTTTATAGCTTTCTGCCACTGTGCAGAGCATCTCACAATACCCTTTCCTTGGGGGTGTTGAGGTAGCCGCATTTATCAGCACTATCCACTGGCTTTATAGCTTTCTGCCACTCCATACAGCCTCTCTCATCTACAAGTCTCTGTGAGCGGTAAATGACCCCTAGGTATCAGAGCAAGACAGAGGGGTTAATTTTTTCGGGTCACAGCATAGAGCCTCCGGTATCTACAAGTGTCTGCATGTGGTGAATTAGCCCCAGTTCTCAGCCCTGCTGTATCCTTAATCTGACATGATGAGGAGTAGGGTAAACATTGAGGACGTGGACGCGGGCGTCCAAGTAAGGGTGTGGGCACAGGCCGAGCTCCTGAGTGGGGTGAATCACAGCCGGCTGCTGAGGGATTAGGAGAGCGCCAAGTCCCTATGCTCCCCAGCTTCATATCACAATTTGTGGGTCCGTGTGGTAGACCTTTATTACAAGCAGAGCAGTGTGAACAGGTCCTGTCGTGGATGGCAGATAATGCGTCCAGCAATGTATCCAACACCCAGTCTTCTACGCAGTCCACTACTCCCGGCCTAGGGACTGCAACTCTGAATCCCCTGGCTGCTCCTCCTTCCTTCCAGCACCTCACTTCATGAAAATTACATATTCTGAGCAGGCAGACTCCCAGGAACTGTTCTCGGGTCCCTGCCCTGAGTGGGAAAAAAGTGTTCCTCTCTCACCTGAGGAGTTTGTCATGACCGATGCCCAACGTCTGGAAAGTTCCCAGAGTCCGGGTGATGAGGCTGGGGGCTTCCGGCAACTGTCTCAAGAGCTTTTTGTGGATGAGGATGATGAGACACAGTTGTCTGTGAGTGAGGTAGTAGTAAGGGCATTAAGTCCGAGGGAGGAGCGCAGAGAGGATTCGGAGAAGGGCTACTGGATGATGAGGTGACTGACCCCACCTGGCTTGCTAAGCCTTCTGAAGACAGGGCTTCAGAGGGGGAGGCAAGTGCAGCAGCAGGACAGGTTGGAAGAGGCAGTGGAGTGGCCAGGGGGAGAGGTAGGGGCAGAGCAAAGAATCCCCCAACTGTTTCCCAAAGCACCCCCTCGCAGCAAGCCTCCGTGCAGAGGGCTATGTGTTCAAAGGTGTGGATGTTTTTTAGTGAGAGCACAGATGACCAATAAACAGTGGTGTGATCAAGAGCACAGCGGACTTATCCTCACGGCGCGTGAGAGACTATTTGGGATGTTTTAGTGTTTTGTATTGTTACTTAAATGTCTTCGGACGAGGAAAATTCAATAAAAAATATTGGAATTAAAAAAAAAATAAACAGTGGTGTGCAACCTGTGCCGCACCAAGATCAGACGGGGAGACACCACTACCAGCCTCACCACCACCAGCATGCGCAGGCATATGATGGCCAAGTACCCCCACAAGGTGGGACGAAGGCCATTCACCACCTCCAGGTTACACCACTGCCTCTTCCTGTGTGCCACAACCTGCCACACACATCCAATCCCCCTCTCAGGACGCAGGCATGACCGCCTCCCGGCCTGCACCCACACCTCCACGGTCCTCCACTTCATCCAGCAATGTCTCTTCAGTGCAGCGTTCAGCTGTAGCTAACACCGGCGTTGGAGCGAAAGCGGAAATACGCTGCCACCCACTCGCATGCACAAGCTTTAAACGTGCACATTGCCAAATTAATCTGCCTAGAGATGCTGCCGTACAGGCTTGTGGAAACAGAGGCTTTCAAAGACATGATAGCGGCGGCGGTCCCGTGCTACTCGGTCCCCACTCGCCACTATTTTTCCAGGTGTGCCATCCCGGCCCTACACCTGCACGTCTCCCGCAACATTAACCGTGCCCTCACCAATGCAATTACTGGGAAGGTCCACTTAACGACGGACATATGGACAAGTACTGGCGGGCAGGGCCACTATATCTCCTTGACGGCACATTAGGTGAACTTCGTGGAGGCTGGGACTGAGTCAGAGCCTGAGACCGCTCATGTGCTACCCACACCAAGAATAGCGGGTCCTACCTGAGTGCTGGTATCTGCGGCGTATTATGCCACCTCCTCCAAGTCCTCCCCCTACTCCTCCTCCGCCACCTCCACCTCTCAATTAAGAAGTGTAAGCACGTCGCCAGCAGTTGGTAGCGCGCGGTGTGGCAGCACTGTGGTGGGCAAGCATCAGCAAGCCGTGCTAAAACTAATCAGCTTTGGTGACAAGAGGCACACGGCCCCTGAGCTGTTACAGGGTCTGACAGAGCAGACCGACCTCTGGCTTTCGGCGCTGAGCCTCCGACCGGACAAGGTCGTGTGTGATAACGGCCATAACCTGGTGGAGGCTCTGCAGCTTGGCAGCCTCCCACACGTGCCATGCCTGGCCCATGTCTTCAATCTGGTGGTTCAGCGGTTTCTGAAAAACTACCCCCACTTGTCTGACGTGCGCTGCATCTGCACACATTACCGCAAGTCTACCATGGACGCTGCCACCCTCAGGACACTGCAACATCGGTTTTAGCTGCCAGAGCACCGACTGCTGTGCGACGTGCCCACCCGCTGGAATTCTATGCTGCACATGTTGGGCAGGCTGTATGAGCAGCATAGAGCAATTATGGAATACCAGCTGCAACATGGGGGGCGGAGTGGTAGTCAGCTTCCGCAGTTCTTTACTGAGGAGTGGGCATGGATGGCAGACATCCATCCAGGTTCTTGGAAACTTTGAGGAGTCTACCTAAATGGTGAGCAGCAATGCAGCCATCATTAGCATTACCATCCTGGTGCCTTGCCTGCTGCGAAGTACGCTGCTAAGCATAAAAGCTGACGCTTTGCAGTTAGAACAGGAGACGGGGAAAGACAGTATGTCGCTTGATAGCCAGACAACCCTCACGTCTATATCTCAGCGCGTTTTGGAGGAGGAGTGGGAGGAGGAGGAGCAGGAGGAGGGGGAAGAGCTTGCTGGCCACACTGCAGAGGGTACCCATGCTGCTTGCCTCTCATCTGTTCAGCATCTATGGGTCGAAGAGGAGGAAGATCCTGAAAGTCATCCTCCTAGTGAGGACAGCGATGTGTTGCGTACTGGGACCTTGGCACACATGGCTGACTTCATGTTAGGCTGCCTTTCCCGTGACCCTCGCGATAGACGCATTCTGGACAACACGGATTACTGGGTGTACAGCCTTCTCGACCCACGGTATAAGGAGAACCTTTCCACTCTCATTCCCGAAGAGGAAAGGGGTACGAGAGTGATGCAATTCCACAGGGCCCTGGTGAAAAAGGCGATGCTAAAGTTCCCATCTGACAGCGCTAGTGGCAGAAGACGCAGTTCTGAGGGCCAAGTAGCAAGGAAGGAGCAGGAATCAGGCAGCATGTCCAGCGCAGGCAGGGGAACACTCTCCAAGGCCAGTTTTGCCAGTTTTGCCAGTTTTATGGCTCCCCAGCAATATTGTGTCACCACTCCCCAGTCAAGGCTGAGTTGGAGGGAGCACTGTAAAAGGATGGTGAGGGAGTACATAGCCGATTGTACCCCCATCCTCCGTGATGCCTCTGCTCCATACAACTATTGGGTGTCAAAGCTGAACACGTGGCACGAACTTGCACTGTATGCCCTGGAGGTGCTGGCCTGCCCTGCCGCTAGTGTCTTTTCAGAGAGGGTGTAGCTGGAAAGGATCATCACGGATAAGTGTACCCGCCTGTCAACTGCCAGCGCCAACATGCTTACACTTATAAAGATGAACAAAGGCTGGATTTCCCCAGACCTCTCTTCTCCACCGGTGGAAAGCAGCAGATCCTAAAGATTCTTTTAGCTGCAACAGGAGAAATATGCATCATCTATCACACCAAAAAAGGGGAGTAGCTTGGTCTATCCCTCTCGGATATTACTCCTCCTCCTCCTTCTCAAACAGCATGTCATCACGCTGAACCACCAATTTCTCTGCGGGCCAAAAAGCTCTGTTAAAACCAATGTTTTCAGAGGCCTGCCACCAGGCTCTGTTGCAAATTAAGCAACAACAAGCTGTATCTTTAAAAAATGTTTATGGGTTTCACCTGCCCTCGGGGTTAAGCAATTTTCAGGGGTACACTTGTACTCTTGGCACACCAATTTTTCTGGCCCTCACCTATACTCTTAGGCAACTAATTTTTCCGGCCTTCGCCTATACTGTTGGCAAATTAATTTTTTCAGGGATTCGCCTATACTCTTGGTACACCAATTTTTCAGGCCTTTGCCTATACTCTTAGCCAACAAATTTTTCCTGCCTTTGCCTATACTTTTGGCAAACAAATGTTTTCAGGTGTTCACCTATACTCTTGGCACACCAATGTTTGAGGGGTTCGCCTATACTCTTGCAACAGAAATGTTTCAGGGGTCCGCCTTTACACTTGCTACTGAAAGGTTTGAGGGGTTCGCCTATACACTTGCTACTGAAATGTTTACGGGGTCCGTCCATACTCTTGCTACTGAAAGGTTTGAGGGGTTCGCCTATACCCTTGCTGAAGAAATGTTTCAGAGTTCCGCCTATACCCCTGCTACAGAAATGTTTGAGGGCTTCGTCTATACTCTTGCAACAGAAATGTTTCAGGGGTCCACCTATACACTTGCTTTTGAAAGGTTTGAGGGGTTCACCTATACTCTTGCTCCAGAAACGTTTCAGGGGGTCTGCCTATACTCTTGCTACAGAAATGTTTGAGGGGTTCGCCTATACTCTTGCTACAGGAAGGTTTGAGGGGATCGCTTATACTCTTGCTACAGAAATGTTTCCGGGGTCCTCCCATACTCTTACTACTGAAAGGTTTGGGGGGTTCGCCTATACTCTTGCTACAGAAAAGTTTCAGGGGTCCACCTATACTCTTGCTACAGAAATGTTTGAGGGGTTCGCTTATACTCTTGCTACAGGAAGGTTTGAGGGGATCGCCTATACTCTTGCTACTAAGAGGTTTGAGGGGTTCGCCTATACTCTTGCTACAGAAAAGTTTCAGGGGTCCGCCTATACTCTTGCTACAGAAATGTTTGAGGGGTTCGCTTATACTCTTGCTACAGAAATGTTTCCGGGGTCCTCCCATACTCTTGCTACTGAAAGGTTTGAGGGGTTCGCCTATACTTTTGCTACAGAAATGTTTCAGGGGTCCGCCTATACTTTGGGTGCACAAAGGTTTCCTATAGCGGTGTTCAGCTGTCTGGCAGAAATACACTAAATAACTTGGGCAGAAGTATGGGCCGAGGTCCTGGGCGGGGTGAAACTCTGCCATGTTTGGGCACTCTGATTTCTTCATGTGTAATACTGTCTTTGGGTTTCATGGGCTCGCCTATGCTGTGGGTGCACAAAGGTTTCCCAGCGCGGTTATGAGTTATCTGTCACAAATACACTGAATGAATTGTGTGGGGACAAATGGATTTCCCATTGCTATGTAACTCACGGCACCTTGGGTCACACAAGGTGGAGGCTGGGACCGAGCCTGACCTTGGGCCCGCTCATATGCTTCCCACACAGAGTATTGCGGGTCCTACCTCGGTCCTTGGTGGGGTGAAACTCTGCCATGTGTGGGCACCCTGATTTCTTCATATTTAATACTTTCCTTGGGTTTCAGGGGCTCGCCTATGCTGTGGGTGCACAAAGATTTCCCATTGCGTTGTTTTAGCTATGTGGCACAAATACACTGAATGACTTGGGTAGGGAGCAGAAGACTTTCCCATTGCGGTGTTCTGCTATCTGACACATACACAGAATGAATCGAGCAGCAGTGTGGGCAGAGGCCAAGGTCCTTGGCGGGGTGAAACTCTGCCATGTGAGGGCACTCTGATTTCTTCATATTTAATACTATCTCTGAGTTGCAGTGGCTCGCCTATGCTGTGGGTGCACAAAGATTTCCCATTGCGGTATTTTAGCTATCTGGCACAAATACACTGAATGACTTGGGTAGGGTGCAGAAGGCTTCTCCCATTGCAGTGTTCTGCTATCTGACACCTACACAGAATGAAGTGCGTGGGGACACATGGATTTCCCATAGCTATGTAACTCACGGCGCCTTGCTTCACACAAGGTGGAGGCTGGGACTGAGTCTGACACTAGGCCCGCTCATGTGCTTCCGACACAGAGTATTGCGGGTCCTACCTTGGTCATGGTTTCTCTGGCTTATTATGCCACCTCCTCCTCCTGCTTGGGGTCTGGGGATCAGCGCTGGTCGACATGTATTATCTCTTGTGCTACAAATTACCACAGTTATCCGAGATACTGGATTGGAGCATTCACAGGAAGCGTTAGTGATTTAATAATACTTTCACAGTGTCACTGTATACCTGTGGTGACTACATTTGCAACACCTCCTGCTTCAAACCAATCTTTGGTATTAGTATGCGCTGCTGCATTGTGGACATGTGTAGAAGTACTGGCACCTGAGTCACCTTTATGCCCATGTTTGCGGCTCTTGACAATTTTGTGATGGAGGTGGCACGGGATTGGAATTATGATTGTACGTCAATTTATCATCAATTCTCATCAGCATTGTGGGCTATTGCCTACACTTTCAAAGAGGGTCGCTGCCTGGCCCAGCCAACCCTCTGCAGTGTGTGTCTCTGGTTCCTCCTCATCGCAGATGCACTTATAAATCGACATGAGGGTGGTGTGACTATGAAGCGAGCGTGTGGCATGAGGGCAGCTGAATGCTGCGCAGGGAAAATGTGTGCGCTGTGGATGCAGGCTCGTGTGGGGGGTTGGACAGCAATGCCAGCATGAAACGCAGGAGAAGAGGCAGCGGTGTCACCCGCAGGTGGTGATTTCCTTGGTTGCAGCTAGTGTGGTGCTTAGCTAGGATGTGCCAGCGCGTGTGCCTTGCTGCTTATGGTCTGTCCCAAGTAAATTGTTAGGGGGGTGACCGCCCAGCTCATGCCCCCAATTTGGCTTAATAGTGGGACCAGGGTTCCTCAGATGCACCCATGCATGCTGTCCCTGCCATTCTCTATCCGTTTCTGTGGTGTTTCCATGACTTTCTCATGTTTTTAGGTGTTTCACACAACCTCCCCAATGCGGAGCATCAGTCAGCTTGAAAAATGCTCGAGTCTCCCATTGACTTCAATGGGGTTCGTTATTCGAAACAAGCTCTCGAGCATTACGAAAAGTTCGACTCGAGTACCGAGCACCCGAGCATTTTGGTGCTCGCTCATCTCTAAAGAGCATCAATTCTTCTAGGTACACGTGCACAAAGTCAGGAATTTTGTAGGATTATAGTCAGGTGCGTAATTGACCAATTGTCAAATGGGTGACAGTGATCATCATTTTCATATGTAGGGTGAAACACAGTCATTAACTGGAACAGAAATTGCAGTGTAGGAGGCTTAAAACTGGGTAAGGAACAGTAAAACTCTGCTACAAAGGTGAGGTTGTGAAAGACAGTTTCATGTTACAGGTCGTATACCATGGTAAGATTGATTACAACAAGATACAAGTTAGCTATTCTGTTTCAGCAAGATCTCACCCAGGCAACGATTTCAAAGCAGACTTGGTTCCCAAGATGTGCTGTTCAAGCTCTTTTGAAGAAACACAAAGAAACGGGCAATGTTGAGGATCATAAACACAATGGTTGGCCAAGAAGGCTTAGTGCAGCAGATGGAAGACACGTCATGCTTACTTCCCTCTAAAATTAGATCTCCAGCAGTGCCATCAGCTAAGAACTGGCAGAAACCAGTTGGACCCAGGTACACCCAATTTCAGAGAAATCTGTACAGAAGTAGTCTTCACGGAAGAATTGCAGACTTAGAGACAAGCCCTAAGTGATTTGGCTGTACATGTTAACATAGTTACTGGGGTGCAGATGAATTGAAATATTTGGCTGTAACAAAAGGTAGTTTGTTGCCAAAGAGCTGGAGAATAGTACAATAATAAATGTCTGCAGGCAATAGTGAAGCATGGTGGAGATTCCTTGAAGTTTGGGGCTGCATTTCAACAAATGGAGTTGGGGATATGGGCATGATTATACTGATGTCCTCAATACTGAGAAATGCAGGCAGATATTCATTCATCATGTAGTACCATAAGGGAGGCATCTGATTGGCTCTAAATGTATTCTGCAGCAAAACAACAACCTACATTTAGCCGATGTCATTAAGAACTATCTTCAGTGTAAAGAAGAACAAGGAGTCCTGGAAATGATATGGCCACCATAAAGGCTTCATCTTAATATCATTGAGTCTGTCTGGGATTACATGAAGAGATAGAAGGATTTGAGCAAGTCTACATCCACAGAAGATCTGTGGTTAGCTCTCCAGGCTGTTTGGAACAATCTCCCTGCTGAGTACATTCAAAAATGGTATGTAAGCATACCTAAAAGAATTGATGCGGTTTTGAAAGTAAAGTGTGGTCACACCAAATACTGGTTTGGATTTTTTTTTTGTTCATTTACTTTGCATTTTGTTAATTGACAAAAATAAACCATTAACATTTCTAATTTTGAAAGCATTCTTATTTGCAGTATTTGTTTCATACCTGACTAAAACGTTTTCATAGTATACATACTATTTGAAACGGACAATGGATGTATCGCACATTATCTGTTTTCTTTTAGTTAATGGGCACTAGAATAGATACATGAAGCTGTCATTTCCTGTCCTTTACAGCTCACTTTTCTGCTGTGCTGTACAACAAGGGGAGTAGCCATAGTATCATTAGAAGGCGATTTAATGATAGCACTACTGTGAAGCTGAAGGCCTGGATAAGATAGAATAGCAAGGCTATACATTATTAGCACATTTAAGGCTTTGTATGCCACTTCAGAGAGGAGCAGTACTCTTTCGCATCCTGGAGACTGAAACTGTACTGACACTTTTCGGACTACTAAAGAGGTGGTTCTCCTCTTAGGATAATCCCTACTTGTTAAAATGATCTTTTGAAAATAAGCAGCTAAAAATGTGTCCCCCAGCTGTGAACTCCAGCAGTCAGCTGTCATCTGAAAGGGAACCTGGCAGGAAGTGTTAAATTTCCCTGGCATGTTACTATCAAGGAAAATAATCATTACATAGTGCCCATACAAATCAATGGGTTATTTGTGTATTAAAAAACAGGATAAGTCCTCCAATGTAAGAGACGCTCTTTGCAGCTGCTCTCTACTCAGGCCAAAAGATGAGAATCCTGATTAGAGAACTCCTCTCTATGAAACAACCCTTAATAAACTATTTGAAAATGACTTTTCAATATTGGACAAGCCCTTTAACTCTTAAATTGCAGCTGTAATAAAGCCCACTCACCATCTGCACTGGTCAGTCATATCATTAAAACCACTTGCCTAACATTATGTAGGTCCTCCCATTGACCATTCGAGCCAGAGATTTCACAAAACCTTTGAAGGTGTTCTATAGTTTCTGTCTCTAAGACATTTAAGTCCTGTCAGTTATGAGGTGGGGCTTCCATGGCCAGACTTGTATTTCTAGCACATCCTATAAATACTCAATCGATTTCAGATTTGAGGAATTTGGAGGCCAAGTAATAACTTGAACTATTTGTCATGTTGCTGAAACTTGCTGAACAATTGTTTGTAGGGTACATTATCCCGCTTAACTAATCCCACTGCCATTAGTTATTACTGTTGCCATGAAGGGTGTACATGGTCTGCAACAATGTTTAAGTAGGTTGTATGTGACAAAGTAATATCCAGGTGAATGCCGAGACCAAATGTTTCCTAGCAGAACATTAACCAGACTCCATCTTCATGCTACCTCTTCCCCAGTGCAGACAGCAAAGCACATGAGGCTGGCCATCCACATAATGTAAAAGAAAAATGCAATTTATCAGGCCAGACCACCTTCTTCCATTGTTCCATGATCAACTTCTGATGCTCAAGCGCCCATTATAAGCACTTTTGGTGGTGGATAGGGGTTAGCATAAACACTCTGACTGCTCTGCAGCTACACAGCCCCATATGCAACCAGCCGCGATGCACTGAATGTTCTTACACCTTTCTATCATAGACAGAATTAACTTCTTCAGCAATTTGTGCTCGAGAATTTCTTCTGTAGACTGGACTAACCTTTACCTCCTTTGTACATCAATAAGTCTTGGATGTCATGACCCTATCACTGGTTTACTGGTTTTCTCTCCTTGGACCATTTTTGGTAGGTACTAACCACTGCATACTGGAAACCCCTCTAAGACCTACCATGTTGGAGATCCAGTTTGGTTAGCCATTACAATTTGGCCCTGTTAAAGTCATTCAGAGCTTTATGCATGCCGATTTTCTTTTGTGTTTTTAACTTATCAGCTTCAAGAACAAGCTGTACATTTACTGCCTAATATATCCCACTCCTCGACAGGTGCCATCGTCATGAGATAGTCAATGTTATTTACATCGTCTGTTAGTTTTTAAGTTATAACTGATCAGACAGAGTAAGAAAGTGTGTTTCCAATATGGTCCCCGGGGAAGTTTTTGCAATACAGTATAACTAGTTACAACATATAAAAATAGAACAATATATTCTTTCTCTTCTACAGCCCCTCGTCTAATTAAATAGACTGAAATATATAAGACATTTCCTTTAAATTCAGATTTTTATGCAAGATCATTAACTGAAGACATTCCTCTGACTGCATATAAAAAGCTCTCTCATGTCTATTTACAGTAGTCTCATCCAAATGGTTTGTTTCACGAATATGTTCTCCTAAATCTGGCTGCTCCCCTTGCAGAAAAAGATTATAGTTCATATCATTGAAATTATGACAGTTTGCAAGGCACATTTGTCATACAGTGATATTTCAGTGATTTTCAGGACAGCTGTTTCCATTTTATTATCAACATAAAAAGTGAAAGTGTAAACCGACGTAGCATTTATTTTCCCGGTACACGTGGCACTTATGTGTCTGTGCTGGAAAAGTTCCATTTTTAGAAAGATACAAATTATGTATTGGTTCTATAGTAACCAGTTTTTCTGTGTAATCTACACTTTCCAGAATGTACCTGTATAACAAAAGGGTTTCCTGAGGAACAACAGGGTTGTCCAATAAAAGAGCGCCTGACACAATTAATGCAAACAAACTGAAGTTTCCCTTTTTAAAAACACAAGTCCAAAATTTCATTTATACATTAAAGTTCCACCAGACCATCTTCAGGAAAAAGAACAAAAAAATTCAAGGAGCTGGCATTGTTTGTGGTTGCTAACAAAATTATTTACTGTAAAAGGGGCCTTTTATTTTTTAATTTGCTTTGCAGAGCATTATAAAAAAAAAAAGTAAATAACAAAAACAAAAAAAACACATGGAGAGAAGTGGTTGAGCTCCAAAGGAGGTAGATCACGCAGTCTGTATGCGGCCCATGGACTGGGACAACCTGGCAATGATTGGTCCTAAAAAAAACAATTCATAGAAGAAAATACACAATATTTTGTCTCACCAGTAAATTTTTTAACAGTAGATCCATCCAGGAGATTGTGAATGGAAGGAAACATACCACGTTGGTAATGGGCAATAGTATTAGAAGAAATCCAAAAGGATCCCAGCACTTGTCTTCATAAAAAAATTAAAACACTAGTTTATTTTTACATTCAAAAACAGAACAACTTGGGGATGCTTAAGTTTTTCAAACTACTAGGAACTCATGTATTAGTACGAAATACATAAGAGTTACTGAGGAAGACGCATTCTGATCTCGAAATGCATCTTTGTGCTGGTATTATTAATAAACGCAGAAATCTTTTAAATCTGTGCTTCTTTTATCATTCAACGAGGTTGTGCCATACTCCCAGTATTTTAAACTCTGATGATTCTAATTTTTGATACACTCATTTCTACTGGTAGGACATCCTACTGGGTTGGCTGGACCTCAGTTTCCCCCACAGGCTTATTATAAGTTTGGATGGATTTTTCTCCTATACCAAGGTGATGCTGAACCCTACATTTCACTCATCTTCAGGGGTGCTCTGTCCAGTTTATCCTCCTAACAATGCCTAGTTTAGCTGTAGAGTCATTGAGGAAAAGAACCAGTCCTTGCTTCAAAATACCTGTGCTTAACCTAAAACCAAATATTCTTCACCTTGATAGTCGAGCACTCATAAGTTTTTTTCCCCTTTTTTTTAATTCTCTGTATAAAAAATAAAACAAGGGACCTACAGACCTTCTATTAAAAAACCGCACAAGTTTTTTTTTTAATTATGTAACATAAAATTGGCAATGAGCTTAATAGTAGGGTCTAACATTGTAGCTGCCACGTGGCCAAAAGCTTTGCTGTCATGCAATTCGGCACTGCTAGCAAACAAATTATTAACTGTAGGTTTTTAATGGCCACGGTTTGCCTAAAACCACGCACTCATTAACAAACAACAGTCACTTAACAATCATTTCATTTGCTAGTCATATGGACTTGCATGATAGCGAGGTTATTGGCCATATCACTGCTACAACCCAACTACGTCTCTGCCACTATGTGTGACCCTACTCTTACTTTCTTGTCATTATTTAATGAGATTTGTAAACTCGTTCCAATGAAAGTTTCTGAAATGACTCATCCATCCATCGTGAATGAATACATCTTAAAACAAAGCAATACATGGAAAAAGTTATAAAAATGTTGTATTCGCCTTCAATTTGAAAATCAGCTACAAGCTAATTAAATGCAAATACACATTTAAAGCGGTATTCCCAGAATTAACATTTATCACTTATCTACAGAATGGTGTGATGGATTTGCCAGGTTGGAGATTTGCAGTAAATCCACAGTTTGGAAAATCCATGGAAAAGAGTTTTCGATTGTTGCTTGGGACTTCAGTGAAACATTGAATAAATCTAAAATTAACACCTCTCCAGAATAGGTTAAACATACCAGCTTTAATTTCATCACATACAAAGACTTTTAAATCTTGTTCTCAAACAAAAAGGGACAATTGTATACAAATTCAAAAGTGTTCACATTAACAAAGCATTAAGCGCTGCCCAACAAATTAAAGCATTCTGTAAAGTAAGTGCTCTGTAACTCAACAGGACACAAATTAGTGCTTTAAAAAAAGCAAGTGCATAAATAAATATCGATCTCTGGGCACATTATCTTCCTAAAAGCCAGTTGCTGCTATTTATGGAGAGTGTAATCTATTGAACGGTTATTGGGTACAAAACTGTACAAATGTTCAGGTTCTAAATTTCAGCCTTGGTACAAACTGTTCTTAGACAAAAGGCTTTTGCAAATGAAGAAAATATTATTACATACACTGAGCTTTACTAATGATTATATGAAATGAAAGGCAGACAAGTATTATTGGGTATTGGTTGAATATATTGTAATAGCAATCATTAGAGAGGATCCGACATGGGAACAGATCTCTTTAAATTAAGCCATCTACTTGGTACAATGATAAATCCAAGTTAGTGAGAGCACTCAATAAATGGTCTCTTGAAGTCCCATTTGGCAATTGAGAATACATACAATATTAGAATCAGTGTGTTCTTTCGTAACCCTCTTGTTAAGGGGTCCGGCGTCAACTGGTTGGTCAACACATGAAGAAATTAATGTTGAGGGCCAGTTCAAATAGCATCCATTAGCTTAGCTTTATTAAGCTATTTAGCAGATTCCCTAAGAAAAAGAGATTTGTCTCTAGAACTGATCTTCATTCATACTACAAAATTTAAAGGGGTACTTTGGTTAGGGGACAAGTTTTCACTGCTCCACTGGATGGGTGCCCACTGATCCCAAGAATGGGGGTCCCATTTTCCTCTTCCTTCTTGGTTGCTTATCTCACTCCATTGAATGAAGGACAGGTTGTGCTTGTGTAGTCACCGCTCCATTCATTTTCAATGGCGCTGATGGAAATAGCAGTGTGCTCAGCTGTCTCCAGCAGTCCCATTGAAAATTAATGGAGCAGCATTGCACAAGCACAACCTGCCCACCATTCAGTGGCGTGAGAGAAGCAACCAGGGAGTGAGGAGGATGGTGGAAAACAGGATCTGCGTTCTCAGGATCAGTGGGGGTCCGAGAGTCAGACCATACCAATCTATCAATTTTCAGCCATCCAATGGATGCTAGCTTACCATAGCAGATATTTTATAAAGCAGGAAGTAAAGTGTGCAATATATTATGATTTGTTACATAATATAATGTCTTCCTCTAACACTTTCGCTGCTTTGGTTTTCAGCTGGGTGATCTTCAAATCCTGGATCTTGATGTGCTTTGGATTTGGGGTGATAGATAGTTTATTGTAAAGTGTATGCAGTATTATTTTATATACAGCAGGTACGCAATGTCATTATGCCAGAAGATGCATCAGTTCTACTTGACTTCTTTTGTAGAAGCCATATCAAGACCCACTGAAGCCATTGTATATGCAAACAACTAAACTTGCTGCTAAGGAGGTGCAATGAAATTCCTTGCAAATCTAATATATTTATATACATACATATTTATCTGAGAGCTTCTAATGATGCCTGTTAGCATTAGGAAAAATAATTCACAATTTTTCTTGCCATCATTGTTACTAGCCTACTATGAATAGTATTACCTTAAAAACTTTCAGACAAGCATAATAAGTAGGAATGCCACTTTCCTAAATATGATGAGAAAGTCTAATTTGCCTCAGGCACACTGTGCTATGCTAGTCAGAGGATTTTATTGTTTTTATGTCTCTCAAGTGCCATGAGCAATGAATCTATATTAATTTAGGAGGTTCCTTTGCAATGAGAATTGCTGGCACTAACTATTGTTAATAATTGATCAAGCTGTTGGTTATAAATCCAAGCCTGCTGACAACAACACAGCATTGTTTCACAGGCAAATACAATAGGATTCTGCAGACATTAAGTAGTTCAATATGGTAACATTTCAATAGCTACTCTGACTTCAGTTGAAATGTGGTATGTACTTTCATTATATAGTTTCCCTCTCTGTGCGAAAAAAAGAAAATAGATTGTTAAAGTAAAGATAAAGAAAATCATCGCACACAAGGATGGTCTAATCGCCTGCCAGGCCTACATTGAAACTAATGGGACTGCCTCTGAGAATGTGCTACAACTCATTACATTTAACCTTATGCACAACTACTTCTTTTTTGCCAAAGACCTATATCTCCAACTCACTGGAATAGCCAAGGGCAGCAAAATGGCACAACAATACACCAACCTCTTCAAGGCAAAACTGGAAAGTGATTTCCTGGCATCTTGTTCCATCAGACCATTCGTGTACTTCTGCTACATTGATAACTTTGTAATCATCTGGACAGACTCTGAACAAGAACTAATAAAATTCCATGAGAGATGCAATAAATTCACCCCCGGCATAAACCTGACATTCAGCTACTCAGATACAGATATCAACTTTCTGGACACTACTGTAAAAATTCAGAACTGAATACAAACATTCCTGTACCAAAAATCCATTGACTGACCAACGTACCTCAGATGGGTCAGCTTCAACCCCAAGCACATTAAAAAGTCCATTGTCTACAGCCAGGCCATCAGATACAACCAGATCTATTGCCAATCAACAGACAGGAATGAACATTTATATCATCACAAAAGGACATTTATAAATTAGGGCTATCATCCCACCCCAATTGATGATCAGATTACCAGAGTCACCAGGATACTCAGAAGTCAAGTACTCCAATACAGAGACAAAGCAAAAAAAACTTTTGTGTATCTCTTGTAGTGATATAGAATCCACAGCTAGAGGTCCTAAGGAGAATGGCAAAGAAACTCCATCATACGATTAAAAACATGTTCATATATACCAACCACAGACATGATACAGATCCCCAACACACAGTAGGACTATAAGACTCCCGGAACATTCACATGTCCTACAGTAACACACACATACTTTAATACTCGGACATACTTTCTAAGGTTTATACTAAGCATAAAAAAATGCAAGGTTCTTAGAGCATAATTTGATCAAATACATGTGTGCCCATCCGCCATGTCAAGGCGAACCTTAATGGATGGGTACCTAGCTCTACAAACACCTCTCTATGGGCTAAAAAGCCACTAAATGAATGGGAAAGCTGGATACCTAGCTATATACTATCACTGAACCACCTGGAACAAATGGAAAAATGGAGGGTTTTTAGCCCATAGAAAGGTGTCTGTAAAGTTAGCTACCCATCCATTAAGGTTCGCCTTGCTGTGGCAGATAGGCATACACGAATTTGCGCAAATTGTGCACTAAGAACCTTGCAATTTTATGTGGTTACTATAAACCATAGTTATTAGAGATGAGCGAGCATTGTCCTTAGCGAGTACCTGCTCGCTCGAAAGAAAAGGTTTGGCTGCCGGCGTGGGGGACAGGTGAGTTGCGGCAGTGAGCAGGGGGAGCGAGAGGGGGGGGGGGGGAGGGAGAGAGAGATCTCTCCTCCATTCCTCCCCGCTCTCCCCCACCGGCAGCCGAACCTTTTCTCTCGAGCGGGCAGGTACTCGCTAAGGGCAATGCTCGCTTGAGCACTTGCCCTTAGCGAGTATGCTCGCTCATCACTAATAGTTATGCATTTTTATCCAGATATTAAGTGTGTATGATTGCTGAAGCATGTGTTTGTGTACTGTATTCTGTTGCAGCCATAGTGTATTGTGCACCTTGACAATTTATTTGTTGGATGTGCACTTTTCTTTTTTGCATGCATTCACGTGTTCTACATCCAATGTTGTATACCTGATTCTGTGCATCTATGCCCAATTGGTGATATAGACTATATGGACAAAAGTATTTGGACACTGGATGTTTTTCAGAAAAAATGCTTTATCATTCTATTTAGTAACGTGTCGGCCCTCCTTTTGGTTGTATTACAGCAGCAGCACATCGAAGCATACTTTCCACAAGCTCTCTGTAAGTCTGGGCAGGAATAGCTCGCCATCCCTTCTGCAAGGCTGTGAGAAGAGATTGTTGTGAAGATGGGCATGGGGGGCGGTGTCGTACCCGTCGCTCCAGTTGGTCCCACAAGTGCTTGATCGGATGAATGAGGAGCTTTTTATTTTACCCGTGCCCTTCCCAGCATACCGTTCGGCAAACTCAGTGTTCGCATATTTGCTGATTTTCTGCAGTGTCCAAATACCTTTGTCCATATAGTATATATTGGAGAAATAGGACAAAAACTCAAAGCAAGGATGAGATCTCATTGCCACTCAATTAAAGAAAGGAAGAGCGAGGTACCTATGGCTGAATATTTTTGTAGCCAAAGACACCGAAAAGAACACAAGGGTGGTTATATTGAAAGGCAACCTCAACTTCCAGAAAAAGATGAATTTGGGGATACAAATTAAAGGGGTTGTCCCACGAAAGCAAGTGGGGTTAAGTACTTCTGTATGGCCATATTAATGCACTTTGTAATATACATCGTGCATTAAATATTGGCCAAACAGAAGTTATACACTTACCCCCTCCGATGCTGGCGTCCCCGTCTCCATGGCAACGATCAAACTTCTTCTCTGGTCGCACAAACAGTCGCGCTTGCTCACAGAGGAATCCTCTTCATGATGGTCCGGGGCTCACGAGCTGCGTCCTGGCTCCTCCCTCTTCTTGCATCATCGCGTAGCTCCGCCTCCGTCACGTGGTGCCAATGAGGTGGCTGTAATCGGCAGTGGAACGGGAGAAGACCCGTGGTGCACCGTGGGAGAAGACCAGTGGCGCCATCTTTGAAAGAAGAATCTTCAAAGCTGCAGAACGGGGATCCAGGTAAGAGGATTTAAAAAAAAATAAATAAATAACACATGGATGGGGCATTACTGTGGACTAACTGGGGGTCTGTGTAAAAAAACAAATTTTATGTTTTGCCGCGGGACAACCCCTTTAATGACCATCTTTGACACTCTGAAGACAGGCCTAAATATTTGTCAGGTATTTATGGCGGCCTATAACATCTGAGACACCTGGACCAGACTGAGAGCACCAGGGCTCTGGACAAACATCCATTTAGAGGCCACATCCTAATCTGTGGAGTAATTAAGGACTTCTCTCCTCCTCATTCTATTATTGTTTTAAATGCAATTTATCATACTGTGTCTCATTCCTTCTTAACCTAATGGGGGCCTTTTCATGGGACCACAAACTTTGCAAATGCTGCAATAACATCACTAATAAGTTTTTTTTTCCATAGCAACACCTCAAGCCAATTTGGAACATATATCCTGCTAATTTCCTTCCTTTCACTATATAATAATCTAACCCCATACTGACTTGTCAGTTTTCATCCTCAAGCATTTTTAGTTAAAACTATTTTGTGCAATAGCACTGACACCTTATTGTACAGTTGTCTTGTATGGCACTATTAACCCCTTAAGGACCGTACACTTTTTAGAAATTTTACCCATGTGGTGATTTTACTGCCCAATTTTTGTTTTCCTTCAGGTACCAAAATTATTTTTGCTGCGTTTTTTTTGTGACACACAGGGCTATTTTTTAATATCTTTTTTTCAGGGGTAAATTGTTTTTTAAAAATCTTTATAGTTTATTTTTAAATTAGTGTATTTATGCAGAAATAAACGTACAGGAATAGGTTCCTCATTTTGTTTCGGATGTTTTAACATAATTTGTATAGTCGCGGATTACAGGGCGCATATGGTGATGGTTTTAGTTGGTGTTGGGTCATTTTTTATTTATAATTTTTTGGGGGATTCTGTAATTTATCTTTACTTCTTTTTGTAATTTTTAAAAAATATTTTTTATTTACTGTCCATGTCCCTTATGACATTATATAAGACCTCTAGGGGTCATTCAGCTTGTCTGTTTTTTTTTCATTGCACACTTTTTCACTGGAGCTGGGGCATCCATAGGAGCCCCAGTTACAGGGAAAAACATCCCCTGTAGTGACATTAGTCACTGGCAGAGCAGATCAGGGTGTGCTAGGATTCTTCAGCTCTACTGTGACAGAGGACACCCGACGGTCATGCGATTGCCAGGTCACATAATGCAACTAACACTTACACTCTTTCAACTCACTGAGCGCTATGTAGCCTAGAAAGGAAGAAGAAGAAGTTAAACGCTTCTGTTTTCTCCTCCAGGTCCTCGGCTGTGTCTGGTAGCTGAGGACCCAACCTGCTCCTGTTTAATGGCAGGAGCAGAAGCCTTAGGGCTCAGACGAGCGTGTTTATGTGCGCACAAAACTGTGCATCTATTAGACCCATTGGTTTCCTATGATGTGTTCACATGTCCGTGTTTTACAGGCGTGCAAACGTGCGTACTTACAAAAATAGGACATGCGTGCACCACATAGGTCCGTGTTGCGTGTAAATATTCCCCACGGGAAGTCCCCTCATCACTGAACACCATGACAGCACTGTAACAGTATTCAGTAATGATGGCACTCCCCGCAGGGAGTAAAGAATCCTCTGTCATAGCTGTAGCAGGAGGACTGCAATGTTCTACCACTGCTTTCAATGGGGGACACCACCGCTGGCAACCCCCTGCAATCATTTTTGGGGAAGAGCTTTAAATATAACCCTTTCCTGAAAATCATCCCTAGCATGTGTAAAAAAATACTCACCTCTCCGCCATTGTCGGTGCTCAGGCGTGTCTAGCCGCTTGGTCCCCCTGCACTGTTTTAAAGCTCTTTCAGCAGGCGGGGATTCTAAATCCCTGACCGATTGCTTACAGGTCATGCCAGAGTCCTAGCTTTAAATTTCCTCCCCACTTCTAAAAGTACACTTACTTGGCCACTGGTCATTCAGCATAACAAGCCTGCAGCACCTTTCTTAATTCTCTCTTAGACGACTTCTGCTACATAGCTTACCAGTGCACAAGCTAATCCCTTCCTCTCTGGGAAAACGCCATCTTTAAAAAAAAAAAAAAAAAATTCTCCCACATTATGAATTAACACACCAGTAAAACTCCAAACAAAACTACTACTTCTCAAACCCCTAGATGAATACCTAAGAGAGTCTAGTTCCCAAAATGGGGTCCGTTTGGGAAGGGGGGGGGGGGAGAAGAGTTCTACGGTACCGGGTACCTCAGGAACTCTATAAACATGACATGGCAAACCCAAAGGATTCCAGGAAAATCTGCGCTCTGTACCTTCTGAGTCCTGACATGTGCTCAAACAGCAGTTAAGTCCACATTTGCCTCTAAGCCTATGCATCTTAAAACAAAGTCCCCTACACACTGGCAGTGTCAAACCGCTCACAACACCCTATTGCATTCCTTGAAGGGAGTGGTTTCCAAAATGAAGTTACTTTTGGGGGAGGTGGGGGTTTCCCATTATACTGGTACCTTAGGACAGCCACATAATACCCAAAGGTTATGCTAGCAAAATCTGTGCTCCCTTCCTTCTAAGCCATGATATGTAACCAAGTAGCAGTTTATCATATGTCCACATATGGTAAATTTGCACACTCAGGAGAAACTGGATAGCAAATTTATGGTGTTTTTTTCTTATATTGCCTCTCATGGAAACCACAATGGTGCTATAAAAAAAAATAAAAAAATAAAAAACAAACAAAAAAACCCTCCCAACCAATGAAATTGAACCATCAAATTGTAAAATTAACAACTCCCACCAAACACTGTCCTACACAAGTCAATGGGGGAGCGGATGAAAAGGACTTTAAAAAGTGTCGGATTTTAGGCCAGCAAATGGACATCAACAGCCAGCACGGCGGAAACCAGGAAGACATGGTGACAGGGAGTCGGGTGCCTTATTTTTCATACTCTTCCTCCAACAGCACCAGAAGTAAGTTTATGGAGCTTTAGGCAGGTAACAGGTTCCCTTTAACCATTTTGCATGCAATGAGCATCTGTCTTACCAGCAGAAAAACTCAAAGTTAGTTGTCCAATTTTGGTCGATGTTTTGTATATATTAGAACATGGTACTTTTACTAAATAATCATATTTACAGAAAACTTTGAAAAATTGCAATGTCTAATAACAAAATCTCAATCACTAGGATAGGTAAACGCATTTCAAAGGTATTACCACATAAAGTGACATTTCAGATTTGACAAGTGGGGCTTCGAAAGGGAGGCCAAGATTTGCTGCTGTGGTTAATAGCAGGTAATTTCCTGACCATAGATTCCCTTTTAAGTATCATTTTTGTAAGATACATTTTAAAAGCTTCTTTTATAAGAATATTTTTCTATTTTCATCCTGGGAAATCCATCTGATTGGTATCATAAGCTTCATATGTAAGCAGTGATTTTTTTTAAAGAGGTATAACCAGTTCAGAAATCCTATTTCATGGTACTCAAAACCTCAAAAACAAACATCTTATGGGTGAGTGCAATATTTCCAAATGGTTCAGTTCTCCTGCTATTGATTCCTCTGCCCTCTGTTTACTGCTTACTGCCAGGGAAACAAACAGACCACCTCGCCTATGGAAGGAATAACAGAGCAAGCGACACTTGTGCACTAGCCCCTGGCTCGTTCACCAGCTACTGCTGTATGTTTCTTTCCATAGAAGAGGTGGTTGCTTTTCCCTGCCAATGAGCAGTAAGCGACCAGAGGGCAGAGGAATAAATAGCTGGAGAACAGAGCATTTGGGGGGGGGGGGGACTTAAGGGCAAGAGCAGTCCCTTTAAGCTTCATTATTAGACAGAGCGGAGCCTAAAAACATCATTACTTAATATAATGCAGCTTGAATAACGGGAGGAACTTAATTGAAAAGCGGTGTTCATAGGACATTTCAGCATGATAAAAGCTGTAATTTTATGCTAATAAATTTACAGGACAAATTAGACAAGAAGAAAGCCTGAATTGTACACAGTAATGAGCTCTGTGTCATGAGCAATGTTTGTCTTCCGCACAAGATAATGGGACATTTTCCAACACGTTTTGACTTTTTAAATGCTACTGGCTATAACCAGGCGCACACTAATAAATATCCACTTAGGCTATGCTCACATCTGCATGCGGGGGTTCTGGTTTCCTACTCCATTACAGGAAAGGGGAAACCCCTGGCCAAATGGGTCTGAACTGCACCAGACAGACATCATTGACTATAATGGCATCAGTTTTGTCTTTGTTTAGCTATTCGGCATTTTACCAGATGAAAACATCCTGCATGCAGGACTTTTTCTTCGGGCATTTTGTGCTGGATTTGTGACAAAACCTCTGGATGGTCTTAGTTTAACATCAGCAGTTTATAATCGAGTATTAAGCTGACTCTCCTAAGTAAAAGGGCAGAATACAAGGATCTCCAGAAGGATTGCATTTTCAGAAATCAAACTACTAACGACCACTTGTCTTAATGTATGTGCGTGAGTGCTTCTGATGCTTTGCCCCCTGGTGATGCCATCAAAGGTCCCACAACATATGTAAAACAGAGTCGGACTGACAGAACACCACCACAGTTAGGGCTCTCGGAAGGGGAGAACAAAAATAACACACTGAGAATACAACTAAGTCAGTATTATCTCAGAAGACACAACTCAGCAGTCCTGGCAGAAGACAACAACCTACCACCACCACAGAGATCCAGTAGGCTAAAGAACCTGTGGTGATGTCACTGCTGTGGGAGGAGCCAAGCTGTGTGTTTGATGTGCGGGGTGCAGCAGAGCTGTGTGGCGCCTTGCACCACCAGAAACACTGGTGCTATAATTTCCTACACAACTCAGCAGTCCTGCAGAACATACTGACCTACCACCACCAGCAGTCCTGACACAACACACTGACCTACCACCAAGCTCTAATGGGCTAAAGGACCTGTGGTGATGTCACTGCTGGGGGAGGAGCCAAGCTGTGTTTGTCTTGTGTGGGGATCCTAATTGATGTACCATGTAGCAGAGTTGTGTGGCGTATTGCGACACCAGAAACACTGGTACTATAATTTCCTATACAACTCAGCAGTCCTGACAGAACACACTGACCTACCACCACCACAGAGATCCAGTGGGCTGAAAGACCTGTGGTGATGTGACTGTTGTGGGAGGAGCCAAGTTGTGTTTGTCTTTTGTGGTAATCAAGCTACTGTGAGTGTGATGTGCCACCAGAAACACTGCTACTATAATGTCCTAATAATTACTGGTACAAACCTTTACAGGGAAAAGGTCCTTTTAAAAATGTATGTGTATAGAGAAAATGGTTCATACGCAAAGCAGTTCGCTGAAAGTTACAGTTATAGTAGGTGTAGTAAATTTAAAGCTAACAATAAAAGATCAACATGTTTTGTAATAGTCTATGAAACTAATTATCTGGACCAGTTTCGTGAAGAATATAAATAGAATTTATATTGAATATAAATAGAATTTATATTGATAGAAATCCCTTATAATTAAAAAATAACTTAAAGGGGTTGTCTCGCGAAAGCAAGTGGGGTTATGCACTTCTGTATGGCCATATTAATGCACTTTGTAATATACATCGTGCATTAAATATGAGTCATACAGAAGTTATTCACTTACCTGCTCCGTTGCTGGCGTCCCCGTCTCCATGGCTCCGTCTAATTTCGGTGTCTTCTTGCTTTTTTAGACGCGCTTGCGCAGATGGGTCTTCTCCCTTTGGCTCGGCAGCAGCGGCGTTTTTGCTCCGCCCCCTTGTATGCATCATCGCGTAGCTCCGCCCCCGTCACATGTGCCGATTCCAGCCAATCAGGAGGCTACAGGGGATGTCTGACATATCTCCCCATAGTTCGAGAAATAGGGGGTGGGGCTAGTGGGTTTCCCTGCTAGTGGGGCTGGAGGGGGCAGCGCTAGAAGGGTTATCATAGTGATCCCTCTCTAGCCAAGTAAGTGGCGGGGCTAGGGGGTCTAGCCCCCCCCCCCCTCCCCTCACCCCTGGGAAAACCCACTAGCCCCACCCCCTAGCTTTCCAAATATGGGGAGATATTTCAGATCCCCTGTAGCTCCGCCCCACCTCCCCTCTCTCAGGGTGGGGGGGGTTTCTAGCCTGCTTTGCGATCTTCTCCTGTTGATTTCAATGGGGCCAGAGCAGCGGGCGATATCGCACATTCTTCTTTGCAATGCGAGGTTAGAGTGAAAACATCGCTAATGAGAATGAAACCATTGAAAGTCATTGGTTTCATTATCATGCGTTTTCACTCACTCTCGCATTGCAGGGAAGTCGTATGGCCAGTGAGTAAGAGCCCTTAATCACAGGGTGGAATAAGCACTTTACTCCCTATATCCTGGTTTTGATATTAGTTCTCTAATAATTTAGATTCCTAATAACTGCGTGACCAGGGAAAACGCGTTGAACAACTATATTAGAGAAACATAAGCAATGCATCAGAGAAATTGAGCAAACGTAGCCTTATCTTTGGAGTCCTGTACTTAGAGGCTGGATGTATTGAGTCCCAGCAATTGATGTGTTCGTTCTTAGTTCTGGAGTTTTAACAATATATTATGTTTTAAATATAAGGGATTTCTATTTCTGTGAAAGGAATTTTGGGCTACTTTAGATCCCTCTGCCCCGGTGAATTGTTTTGATAGCATATCAAAGTGTATGTGCTAGGTAGTCCTGCTCAGCTATTCACAGTGATGAGCAAAGTGAATGAGAAATTGTGGTATTAATAGTGCTTATACATGTAGAAGTTTGTGCACCATAGCTGGAATTGCGCAGCAAAACCACAGTTCTGCAGTGAAGAAAGCACCTGTGGAGAACGCAGTTGAAAACTGTTGCAAAACAAGAGGCAAATCACGAGTGGTTTTGAACACACAGCAAAAACCTTTATGCGTATGGGCCCCCCAAGCACTTACCAATGTTCTGACTAAAAGTAAGGTTGGACTCACACCAGTGTTTAAGCTTGGTTTTCCGTATCAGTTTTAATACTGTGCTCATTACAAAAATGTAACAGTTTCTTTTTAAAAGAAATAGAACTAGCTGAAGCGTTATTTGTTGGTGGTAGAAACTAATCAATTTAATACAGTTTTAAATTAGTCTCTGCTTCAAAAACAGAACAGAAATAATAAAGCCAAACTGAAGATGAAACACTAGTATGAATCCACCTTATAATCTGCAAGAAAAGATAGATATAGAAATACACAAACAGCCATGTGAGTGAGTAAATTTTGACAAACCTGAAGCGATATGATTGTAGTATTTAGCATTCTAAATGGGGGTGATGATAATTAGAGCTTTTATGCTAAGGCTATATGATATCCATATAATACGTAACCACAGACTACACACTGAGTATAAAAAACATTCAATGAAAAGAATACTAAAAAAAATACTAAAAACCTGACCTATTAGGGGTACTTGAGCACCAGAATTGAAAAACACTACTCCAAATGGTCTGTTCTAATGTCAGTTTTATTATAAATGGGTTATTTTAGTCTGTCATTTTTTTGCGACCAGATGGCCTGGCATATGGCAAGACGAGTTCCAAACTCAATTTTCAAAACAGTTGTCCAACTGTATGTAGTAACACACCAAAAATATCAGAACCAATTTTAAAACAATTCTAGGAATGACCCATGAAGGACATTCAGGCAAGAACCAAAAAGCTATATATTTTTTCCCTACATTTGAACAGACAATAACATCTGATATTCCAGAAAATGCACTAATCTGGCATATCACAGCATAACGTTTTATACTGGTTAAATCTGCATTGAATGTGTCATTTTCTTAAATCAACTAAAATATTGCTAGAAATATCTGAAAGGGTTGATAAAATAGCATCGTGTTGTAGGAATACCTTTAATCCCCCGACCCCCTTTAACACTCCAAAAAAAGTGAATAAATATGACAATAGAGTTTTATTAAAGGTAATTTTAATATTTTACATCTCCCAATGTAAAAATCATTTCAGAAAGTATCAAGTTTTTTTTATTCGCTTCAATTTCAAGAAATGGAGACAGAAAATAGACAATACAGCATGTGATAAAAATATTGATAGATGCTAAGAAAAGAGAACATTCTTAATATTTAGATTGTAGGAATCAAAAATGACAGAAGAAGAACATAAGATATTTTTTCTAGTAAGGATAAAACAAGATAAATCACACATTTCAGTCATTTGCTCAGTCATTATGCTTTCAATACACAAATATGGATTTGCAATGATATGTGTAACACTGCGCCCCGATTTCAAATCAACCCATAAATACTTAGTATATTTTTTATACAAATGCCCTTGGAAGATACCAATCGAGTTTAATATGTGATGATGATGGAAAGTATATAAATACATTGCTTAGCTATTTTGTGGGCGAGTCAATATTACTTTAAACCTAATTATCTATGAATATTGACCCCCACAATACAGTTCTGTCATCAGTATGTGACTGGTCACCCAAAGCTTGAACTTATGGAAAAAAGCCAATTTTTAGCTGACAGTGAAATTGAATTAGTAACCCGAAATATCCATAAATCTACTGCTATACAAATCTGAGACTAGGAATTAAATATTTGAGGACTTCATGCTGAATGCAAATCAAAACTTGAAAAGCAGTTCAAACATTACCGTATCTACGAGCCATGAATGCGTTTCATCTTAGTATCACAAATATTTTCTTGACTTGTTTTCTTCAAGAAGTTATTTATTTTTTGTTTTTAGCATACCAGGTGGAATACTAGTACAAGGAGGAATACTGTTTTCTGTAACACATTAACTCATCGTTCATCCATACAATGGTGTTTGAGCACAGAGTAGAGATGAGTGCTACAGTGGTTAACATTAAAGGGGGGGAAAAATAAAAATTACCAGTTGAACCTACACTCGTGAAATCATAACCTAATCTTATGTCCCACTATATTCTGAATTGGAACCATAGGGGAGTTACAAAAAGCTCAATAGTTAATAAGATATTAACTCAGTGTGGTTCCAGCAAATATTGTAGACAATGGTAATAAAAAAGGTAATTCCAGATACACTCCATGAATTGTAATCTTCCAAGAGGATTTGCAATTAAAAGGAAGTGCATGATACAGTACTTAATTTCACAATAGCTTCCTTTAAACATTGCTTTGCTTTACAGTTGGTCAACAGTTCATACATACAATTGGTCATTAGGTTTATACCAGTCACTACAGCTTGTTACAAATTACCAACACAAATGGGCTCTGTAAATGAACCATTTCAAAAACTCCTGCAAAACCAAGAAACCAAAAAAAGTTATTGTAGTTGGCAAAGTAATTGCTGCACTTTATTAACCAATAGTAAAGAAAACCTGAAAGCTGACAAAGCCTAAATCAATGTGATCTACTAATATATATTACAGGATCACATTGGATCATAACGGATCAGTCATATCTTGTGGATCCCGATTGCCAGTGTGAACAAGGCCTTAGAGTTCCAAAACAGTCGGCAGCTCTTCAAGATACTGGTGACCATGGCGTGACCCACCACGAAAAGAGGAAAGCACATTCTGGTACACAATAACTTCTGATACATTTTACTTGGGGTCATAAAATGTAATATGCAAGCATGCTTGGTGCAATGCAACCTGCAATTTTTTGGTTCCAAAACAGAAAAAAAAGACATTTAAACTCCTTAAGCCTGCACTCGCTGACATACAATATTCCATACAGGGTTAATAGGCGATTTGTAGAAGAATGTACTCCCTTGGCTTAACAATTGTTAATGAGAATTTTAGAACAAACCAAGATTTGTCTGTGTATCAGAAAGGTATTTATACATTCAGCAAGCCAGAGAGTTCATGGTAACACAGGCACACAGTCAGTCTACAAAAAGACTCTTCAGAGCATTGCTGGCGGCTGTGGATTATGCTAAACAAAAAGTACATAAGAAAAGTTCAAATAGAAACCAACCCCTCAAAAACAATGCAATTGTCGATAAAAAAATTTAAGAAGTAGTGTAAAAAAATAAGGCACATTATTGTTGCTTCGATATGTTCATTTAGGAAGAAGACATCTGGATTCTGTGATTTATCCAAATCACCTCCATGTTGAAAAGCAATGGAATAATTGCACATAACCCAAACTGATGTGTAATAAAACTATGATCTCTGGACAGTTAACCAGATGAGTTGGCAAAACGGAACATAAAAAAACTGCATACTGAATACTGCACATCATTTGTCTGTAAGTAAAGCATGTCATGAGATTTCATAGAATACACTGGGAGGGATTCTTAAAGAGTTTTCCCACGACTTAAAATTGCTTAACAACCATTCTGCCCTTGCTGGTAGCTGCTGACCAGGACATGTGACTGTTGCAGCCAATTACTGGCTATAGAACGTCATTGCTATGGCTAATGATTGGCTGCTGTACTTACAGGTTCTGGTCAGCAGCAATCAGGAAAGACAGAGAGGTTGTGAAGCAATTTTAAGTGGATAGAAAACCCCCTTTAAAATTGTGGAAGCAATTGGCGTCCAATGAAAACACAGAAATTATAGACGGTCAGTCTAATCATGATGAACAATGACAATTCTTTTAAAGTGAATCGGCCAACTTGAGTTCTACAGGGTGGTAACACCCAATAACTGACCAGCTTACCTGTAAGTACATTTAAAGGGGCTGTCCAGGATTAGAAAAACATATCTGTTTGCTTTCAAAAACCGTACCTAGTTGTGTCTGGTATTGCAGCTTAGCCCTATTGAAGTGAATCGGACTAAGCTGCCCACAACCTGGTATCATGGTTACTCTCTTCCATGGACAGTGTCACAGCTGTCATGTTAATCTTGGACAGCCCTTTAAAAGGTTGTCATAATGGAGTAAGACCACCTTCTGGACTCCTAAGCTAAGCAGGAGCGAGGATTTAAAGGGGTTTTCCAAGGAAATACCAATGATAACCTATCCTAAGGATAGGTCATCAATAGTTGATTGGCTAGGGTCATCAATAGTTGATCGGCTGTCACACAGGAGTGCGGAGCGAAAACTGCTGCTCCGATCTCTGATGTAGTAGTCCACTCAGAAATACTAAAATCAGCCCGCAATTATTCGCGCCAGCCACTACACAAGGGTGACAGTAGCAGATTCTGCTTTAAAATTTTGGCACTGACTGACTGTGGGTGCCGATCAGCAGGGGTCCCAAGTGGCAGACCCCAGACGATCAATAGTATTTCTCTGGAAAACCCCTTTAAATGAATTCTAATGAATCTTTTCCCACGAAACTATACATCACTCTGCTCAGCTCCTCCTACTACTATTCTACAACATATGGTCCACAGATACTGTAAAGTGACAGATCCACCTTAACATGACCATAGACGTGGGATTTTTGCTGTCAGATCCCACGGATATGCTGCATCACTTATGGTGCGTACCTAATGGAATTTTACCAACCCAATCCTTTATCCCCCACCAAGAGATCGGTGGCACCAGTTGTTTGGAAGCCACCACCTCTACGGTGACAACTGAAATCATCATGCATACTCTGCTAATATGAATTGCTGGGGCAGAGCTATCTTAAGCCTATGGCCAGCTTTAGTCTAAATGTCTATATACAGCACAGCAGCAGCTATAAGAAATACAGAACAGACAAAAAAATCCACATTCAAAGAAATCAAAAACCAAGCTTTTATCCTTTACATTTCTAAATTAGAATATAAATGTTTAACCATATTGTGCATCATATGAAGTGCACGTAGATCACTTTGATTTAATTCTGATTATTCTAATTCTATAGAAACATAGAGTTTGAGGCTTACTTGAAGGTATAATATAAGAAAGCTAAAATGAGCTGCGGCTCATGGCAACCGATGCAGTCAGACTAATCAACGAAAGGTCATTTTGGTTGCTACAGGCTTCAGATCATTTCCACCTTACATATTAAATAAGCCCCTTGACTCATTAATAGTTTTCGGTATTTGGCACAAGCTGCGAATCAAGTGCTTAACAAGGAACACATTTTGTAAAGCATTTTTCTTAAGTTGCAGTAGTAGATTCATAAATTATACAAGAAAGCAAATTACTAATCCATTAAACCTGAGAATACAGAAATGATGCTTTACTCAAATTCTACTGTATGGCAGATGAAAGAGCATGGCTTCCATTGGAGGTGTTGTCGACAGAAAACACTGAAAGCAAATTCTCACAGTGTCCAGAAGTTGGTATAACAATGTGCTTCTTTATTGCATGTAATACACAGGAAATGTAGATGTCACACGTAGCAAAGTTCACCTCAGCTTTATTCGGAATGTGCTAACGTCCATGGGGCTCATGTTGATAGTACTTAAGTTCTGAGCGTCTGAAGGGGAGTACATTAAGGATAATGTGGAGGATTTTAGACTCTCAACTTTGAATCCGTTAAAAAGTCCATGAACCTGCATCTATTTAAAAAACATAAATAAAAAAAAGTTTAGACACTTTACACGTCAGTCCACATACAGATCACACTTTCTATCTAACATTTTCATTCGCACAAGCTAATTCACCGAATGTAAACTTCCTGCAGTGCATTAAAACTACCTTCTCACAGGCGAGTACGATACCGGGTTGAGAAACGTGCGTTTTACCTGTGGATGAAAGGCATTTTTCATGCAAAAACGCCTCGCCCCACTTCTGGGAAATTTCGGCATTTGTTTCACACACGGAGGATCGGCAAAGGTTTCCCATTGATTACTCATGTGCACTGTAGGACTCCATTCAAAAGAATGGAGTTCATAGTCATGTGAGCTTTGTACTTCTCGCTACAAACAGAACTTGCGCGAGTTTCGTGCTCGTATGAATGCAGCCCTAGGGTCATTTCAGATGCCAGTTTTTGTGGCAGTTTTTCATGCAATTTTTAAACCAAAATTGAGCAACTAGAAGTCCTTCCTTTATATTTCCCAGTGACATCCAAATGGCCTTTGTAATGGTTAATGGTCAGATTTAGTCCTAATGGAAAATGTAAGGATTGCAAAATGTACACCAGAAGTGTGTTAGGTATGCCAGTCACTGTTTTTTTCACAAAGCTTAGGGTTAGGAGGAGTCGGAGTGTGCACTCAATCTCAAATGTAAAACAAAAATACATTTATTGAGCAGTTTTTGGAGTTTCACTTTACATAAAAAAAGAATACATGATCTGGTTTGGATGACTGCTTCAGTATACAACCATCCTGCACAATAGAGCTCATGTTGGTTCTAAATACAGAAAGGTGGTCAGTGTGAGCATTTAGAGGGCCCAATAGAGTAGGAAACCTGATTATTTTTTTTTAACCAGCATTAATGGGCAAATATAACATATATATTATTTGTATAGCGCCAACTTATTCCGCAGCGCTTTCAGGTAATTTGTTTATTAGGTAGATACTCATTTTATCGACCTCGGAAGGATGGAAGGGTGAGTCAACCTTGAGCCAGCTACCTGAACCACGCGGGGATTGAACCCACAATTTTCTAATATGTATTAATTATGTAACTACATGCTATGCCTCACATTTATCACCATAACATCTACAGGCTTGGCCACAGGTAAGTAGCCTGGCACCACACTCTTATGAAAGTAGTCTAAAAGAAAATCTGTCTTTGCTGCCCATAACAACCAATCTCAGTGCAGCTTTCACTTTTATACAGTTGAGGTAAAATGAAAGCTGCTCTGTGATTGGTTGCTATGGGCAACATTTTTTTTTACACCGCTTTCATAATATTTTGGCGCCAGTCTAATTTTCTGTGACCAACCTGTGCAGCACACTTCATTGGAAAGTTGTTTGTTGGGAAATATTTAAATATGTGCAAAGAATAAAAGAAAGGGCCTGGGGAGTATTCTGAAAAAATGTCACCAGAAGCTACAAAAGTAGGTCAGTGGGGCAATATGCAAAAGAAACCTCCATGTTGGTTTACGCTGAGCATTGTATTAAAATAGCTATAATGCAAAGCCATCAGCTATTATTCGTAATTCCACTAAGTAAAATTTCCTGAGCATGGATATTTATATAGAGGTTTTACAGTTGCTGTCCTGGAACGGGCTCCAGTTTTACAAATGTTTTCTCACCTACAGCGGTTGTCAAGGGGCCTTGTTCTGATGCAATCACCTTTTAACAGTGCTGCATCAGAAGCCTGGCATGGGTCGCGAGTGCTCAGCTGTTGGATACCAGCCTGGCACTTGCTCAAACAGCAGGGACCTGAGAATCCTCCAATCCCCGATGTTTAACACTTTACATACTGTAGTCAATGGAACTGCGGCATGTAAAAGGCTGATGGAAGGGTCGCTACGGCACCCAGATGCCTGAATAGGTCCTCTGGGTTTGCCAAGCTGTGTACCCAAGTCGTGTATTATAGGAATGATAAAAGACTGATATTCAGATCCCCTGGAGTAACAAAAATAAAAGGTTAAAAAATAGAAAAAAAAAAAAAAAGGTCAAAACCCCAGCTCCCTTTACTGTGTAAATCTTACAAATCTGGTATCACCGCGGTCACAATAATCCTGGAGGGAAAAAAGTAAGCTCATTACACGGTAAATGCTATGGGGAAAAAAAACCATGGTGAAAATAGCTATTTTTGTCCATCTTGACTTGCATTAGAAAGTGATAAAAAAAAAAAACATGTAGATCAACATGTGGTAGCATTAAAAAGTAAAACTCATCAAAAAAAAAAAAAAAAGAGCCCCGCCCTTCCTCACCCACTTCCCAAAGCAAAAATTAATAAGTTATAAAGTACATCAAGTACTCTAAATTGATGTAATTAGAAAAAAAAATTGTCATCCCGCAAAAAACAAGCCCTTATACGGCTATGTACAGAAACATTAAAAAATACGTTATGGCTCCTGGAGTGCAACAATGAAAAGAAAAAAAACAACAACTGAAAAAGTAGTTTGTTATTAAGGCGCAAACAGGCTTCGTCACTAAGGGGTTAAATGGCTTGTGTGTGCCATCTTTTTGTCAGTTTCCTTATATAGCATCAGACTTTATATTCTATTTATTTATCATCGCTGTTCCGGTTTTCGATGAAATGTCCCTTCAAGACAAAACTGCATCTTAAGACTCGCTGTGTTGTAACCCTCCACTCCCCAGGGGAAAAGAACATAAGTCTGGCAGATGACAGCTATTTAAAAGCATAAGCCCAGAAAAACCATAAGATTTGGGCAAATCTGCAGATTGTAGCTCATCTGGATCTCCCATACTCAAAATGCTGTGCCCAGCTATGCCTGAAAGGGCATCATTCAAACTTGTTCAACAGCTGGAGAACGCACATATGGCAGCAATAAACCCGGCATATGTTTACGTGAAATAAAGATGAAATGCTCAATTTCTCTATTACTATACCTTTCCCTGAGATGTAGAACAGTATAGCCCAAGGTCTTTATTTGCAAACTTGCAGTCAAATCCTTTCCTGTGAAGAATGAGCGCTGCCTCTTCTGAAGGTCCCACCTTAAAGCAAACAATGAACAAGACAGAATAGATTTACGAATGTGCTCTTTAGATAGCCACATAATCAAAAAGTCTGTGTGGTAAAGGAAAGCAGAGTGTCATGCTTACCTCAACACATTAAGGAAATCTAATGTTACTATTGAAATGGCTACCTTTAGAGACCGAACAGCGGTAATAATGACCACAGGCATTTTCCAGTTTCCTACTACTTCTCTGCATGTGCTAATAGGAGATTCATGTTTATCAATGGATTACTCCGATGGGCGTCCACAATGTGCCAAGCAGCACAAGAAAGTGGACATTGTGCCCATGGGACAGTTCGTTATAATATATGTTGTTCTCATAATGTAAATGGATGACTTTTCCACCCAATGGTAGGGGTCTTTTTCAAGTCTACAAATGGTGCAAAGTTGTGCATTATGAACATACCATATTAAAAATAAGTTATTCACCTCTCAACAATCATGGTCACCTTTTTTTGATGGTGAAAGATTGTGACCGTCTCCTCTTCAGATGTGTATCATTTTGATAATTCATCTTTTTTGGTGCACTAGCGGTCACTCCTTTTCTAATGAGCCAAAGTACAGCACATCAGCCTCTCTGAGGCGTGCATTTAGAATATACTTACATTATAACTTCTTACTGTTGGGGTAAGTGTAATAATATTCTTCTAGGATCCGTCTGATTTAGATACCAAACCCCAGTGATAACACATCAAAACGCAAGTGTATAAAATGATGTATTGTATATGCCATTCTGGTATGCAATTATTACAATTTGACTAAACTGAAAAAATGCCATCAAATTTGTCAATGTCCAAAAAAAAAAATCCCTCTGTTCTAGTCCCAGGCTCTATGCATATTGTACAGAAAATACTTAACATCGGCAACATACAATGTAGCCATCAATTTAGCACAAAATAATTGTGAACACATTTGTAGAAGAGAAGCCCTATTTGAAGAACACAGATGTTTAGAAGACAGGGGGAATCATACCTTTGCCTGAATTGTCCTCAGATTGACTAAGTGCATATCACAAGGCATTGAGGACTGGAGCAGTGATAGGGTATCTAGTAGTGGAGGAACACCGATATCAGCCATTACACCCATAGAGATTACAGGATGGTTTAAGAAAGATGACGTGACATGACTTAATAGAGATGGGAAGCTGACAGACTTCTTTTCTTCACCCTATTAGAAGAAAAAAAAGGTAGAAGACTTAAAAGTGTACCTACCCTTTCAGGTGTTTCAATATAAAGGTGTGATTAAAGGCCCTTTTATCTATTCATCCACATACTGATAGAAATATTGATATAAAATAACAATTTGAGAATTCACTTTATAATATCTAGATTTCAGCATTTCACTGTAAACTGCATTAATATATGGAAAGCAGTCAAAGGGGGAAAAAAGACTGTACTTCCCAACAAAAGTTCATTGTCCTTTCCCTACCAGATTAGATTTTAGGTGATTATTTCAACCACCCCTTCTCAGAAATGGGGGATATGTTTAAAGGTCTCAAATACAGCTAGGTATATCAGATGAAATACCTGAAAACAATGTGGCTGCATAGCCTGAATCATAATTTTGACATATACTGGTATGCGTTATATATTTTATGAGATACTATATTCCTACTTGAAAAGGGGTCATACGTGCCCTGAAAGCTATTGGAGACAGTCAGTATGTTGGCACTCCTGTTTAGCTGAGGTGCTAAGCCTACACTTGGGTGAAGTCCCCTGGTGCACGCACAGAGTCATGACTGACTTCTTGGGTAAGAGTCATGACTGCCTTCCCCAGTCATCTTTTTACGCCCCAGCAAACTGCTACTCATTTTACCGAGCTCGGAGGGATGGAAAGCTGACCCAACCTTGAGCCGGCTACCTGAACCACGCGGGAAGTGAACCTGCAATCTACAGGTCGTTAGAGAGACCGCATTTCTGCTGCCTTAGCACTCTGCGCCACACGAGGCTCAAGACTACACTTACTGCAGTTTTAAAGCCAGGTAGGTTGGAGTAAAATGCGTCAAATAAAGAGGGCTGCGCGTTTTAATAAATATGGCAAGTCATTGGATGTTTGGAAAGAAGGGGGGGGGGGGGGGGGTAACCTACGCAATATTAGGCTGGTGGTTTTTCGGTTATGGCTTCTTTGTAATAACCACCTCACCTTGCAGTGTATACACCTAGTTATGTAAAACCAAGCAGTATGTGAGAAACACACAGAAAAAACAAGTATATCAACAAATGCTTGACAAATAGCGGGAAGCTAACAGATAATAAGGCAAGAAAAGCTGCCAGGCAATGTAATTATAACTCACCGTACATGAAAAACTACACAAGAAAACACTCTATAACCTCATCTCCAAACTTGCTGTTTATGCCCATTGTTAATAGTCATGTTGGGAGAGCTACAATAGCGTAATTACATTTATTTCATGTCTTAGACAGAAATTTAAGGACAGTAATTTATCTAATGCTAAACAATCCGCCATATGTCATCCCGAAGGTTGACTCTTGAGCGGAGGCGAGCGACAGATCAAAAGTTATGTAACTAGAAAGCGTAGAGGGAAAATTTTGATAAATGTCATTCAGGAGAATCATTAAAAAGCAAACTGGGCATCTACTTGACACCAGATGGTGAGTGAAATTGAGGTGCACGCACCCTTCAATTCTGCCATCACCGCTGCGGACAATATTATAAGGCAATGTGCCGATACAGTGAGTGGCATTTGGACCATGAATTTGACATACCTCATCTACTCCAATCCTTTTCTCTAAAAGAAGTCGGAATAAATTAAATGTGATTTTGTTATCTTGAAGACCTTGCCCAAGACCACGGTTATCATCTTGCATCAGTCGACGGTCCATGAAAACTTCTAACTGACCTTGGGTGTAAAATGAGGCAATGGTTTACACAATCAAACGTCTGGAAACATTACATTTAAGCTGCAGTTTAACATTACGCTGCCTTCATTTTCTCTATAAAACAGATACAGATGTCAGGCTTAATAATCACTGGACCATTTGTAAAATTACAACAGAAGGGAAGAAGCAAGCGGATCAGAAAAAGAGAGCAATTTATTCCATCTCTTTAGACATGTCTCATTCTACTAGATTGAACAGTTGCAGGGGGAAATTGACTTTCACTGCCTCTTTGTTTCTTGATATACTATAATCTGACTGAAAAGGAACACAACGGTTGCTCAACTTCTGATCCCAGCTGATTAACCCCTTAAAGGTCATAGTTAATAGTCACAAGATGCCTGACAGATAAGGGAACACCCAAAGGTGTAAAGTTTTCTTCAGGTTTTACCAGATTTGCACAAAAGCATTAATAATCATTTTTAGTCTCTCTCTACTCCAAGTGCCATAACTTATTTTTCCCATCAGTGTTGCTTCTTCGCAAGTCAACTTGTAGTTTTCACTCGCAGTATTTTGGGGTGCACTGGCACATTAACAGTTTTTCCCTTTTTTCGGCACGGGAGAGTGAGCATAATGAACAGCAACTATCATTTACTTTATTTGCAATTTTATGTGAATGGATGAGCCTTTAATCACTCACATAATCCACTACAATACTTCTGTATTGCAGAGTAGTAGGTCTGTCCATATTTCACCAAAAGACTCAAATACATGGAAAAACTGGGAGTTCTAGTTACGCTCTCAGCTAAGATGGCAACCCATCAGCACCCCAGGGCATCCGCTCCTTTTGTAGGAGGACTCGTGTGCCAGTCATTGTTGACAGTGGTTAAAATGCAGAGGTGGAATAAACTTAAGTCTCGGCTGCTACTGCTGATCGCACTAGCGCAACTCTCAAGATCCTGACATAAGTATTGGTGCTTCACACTGCAGGCAGATGAAACCATGCCAAATGCTGAAGAACGTTGTATTCAAAACTGCACAAGCACCAACATGCTAATTTTGTGAAAAGTTAATCACGAGTTTCGTTAAGCTTTAAAAAGATAATATGAAAGGGATATTTTAGTACTTCATAGAAGATTAATTTAAGGAAAATCACCAGGTGCTAGCGAATACTAAAAAGACACCTTGTAAACAGCCCCCTCCACCCCAAAAACCCCACACATTGTGGCCAAACACTTCCAAATAATTATTTCTAGACTAAAACCAGTACGGGGTAACTTGGTTGCCACGCTTTCAATATGGAGATTTTAAAGATCATGAGAATGCTGCAAGTTTTTTTCCATTCAACTGCACAACCGTATATATATTTGTTTACTGACCCGTTACTGCTAATCCAAGTCATTTTATTGAATTCATTTTAAAATGAATAAACATTCAGCTCTCGGGTTTAATTAAATCAGAAATTACTTCGGCCAACGACTCTACATGAAGGCAAACAATGTAGCAGCAAAAGGTCACGTGGGTTAGGAAGAGTCAAGCATGGAAGAAGAGCATAATCAACTTACCGCTTCTCAAACTGGCAATGCCCAGAGCCTGTGCAGTGTGCAATGTTAATCGGCTAGAGCTATCCTGAATGTAAGCCATTGTAGACATGGGATATACATTAGCTTGGAGAGGTAATTTGCTCAAAGTCTGTCGTGGTTGAATCTGTCAAATATTTGGCATAAAATCCAGGTTAAAACCTTTCTTTTTTTCTCCGTATTTATTATTGTATTTGCACTTTTGGGTAATTTAAATACAAGCTTTATATACAAGAGACCTAAACAAAAGACAGGATATTCTACAGTAGTTTTGAGGCACTTGATTTAGTATGGGATTTATTATTATTATTTTTTTAAAGCCAAGACAAGAGGCGACTCCGACAAAAAGTGTGTCTTCTTAGAATCCACTCCGATTTTTTGGCTTAAAAAACAAAAAAATGCATGCTAAGAGACACATCAATTCTGCGCCATGAAAACAAGGGCTAACGGCATGCAGAGACATTAACTGTCAAATTAACCAGATTACTTGACGGACGTTAAAAGGTTTCTGCGGTTCTTTAAAACTGATGGCCTATCTGACCCCAGCGACCCCGCCAATCAGATGTTAACCAGGCATAGCTCCACACTTTTAGTATTACAATTCATTATTGCTTTGTCCCAGGCACAGCTGCTACCAAAAAGTATGTGTAAAACAGTGAAAGGGACATAGCAAACACTTCATAAAGCTGATCAATGGGGCTGCCAGAAGTTGAACACCAACCAATCTAATATCCTACGAACTGGAAAACCCCTTTAATAAGAAGAAACTCAACCTAAGTTTTTTTTTACCTCTACCAAGGTCTTCTAAACAATTACCGTATTTTTCGCCTTATAAGACGCACCCCCGTTTTACAGCGGGAAAATAGGGGGAAAAAAATCATTACTCACCTTCCCCGGCGTTCTGCGGCGCTGCTACAGGCTGTCGCTCCCTCCTGGTCCCCAGCAGAGCATTGCTTTCTGGACACAGGTCTTGAAATCCCCGCCTCCAGAAAGCTAATACTGAGATTGGCTAACACACACCGTCAGCCAATCACAGCCATTCAATGACACCATTGAATGGCTGTGATTGGCTGAAGGCGCACATGTGTTAGCCAATCACAGCCATTCAATGATGTCATTGAATGGCTGTGATTGGCTGACGGCGTGTGTTAGCCAATCACAGTATTAGCTTTCTGGAGGCAGGGATTTCAAGCCCCGCGTCCAGAAAGCAATGCTCTGCCGGAGACCAGGAGGGAGCGACAGCCTGCAGCGCCGCAGAATGCTGGGGGAGGGGAGTAATAATTTTTTTTTTGACAGGAGGAGAGAAATCTTCTAACTGATCACACATTTGTTCGTGCTAAATAAATCGCGATCGCGCTAAAAATGGCGATTGGAATGAATTTTCGGCACATTCGCTTTATAAGATGCAGGAACTTTCACCCCCCGCTTTGGAGGCGGAAAAAGTGCGTCTTATAAAGCTAAAAATACGGTAATTTATAGTTAAACTTGGGACCCATTACTCGTCGAAATTTAGATTTAGAGCCATTTTGCACGGTCAAGATTTCTAAATCGGTTCATGATTGCATGTACATAACCAGGACTTTCTTTCTAGCGCAACTCACCCATACAGAAAAGTCTGATTAACGTACAATTTTTTTGAACAATGGCCAGAATAAGAAATATATTTATAGCAGTTTGCTGGTGCAAATACATGGAAGATAATGGAGGTTCGCATGACTACCATATTTATAAAGCCCGTGAACCACTTTCCGTCACGAACAGATCTTTCAGAAAAACAGGCAGGGCTTCAGAGTCACTAGTCATCACTGTATTAGAAAACAATGCTAGGGCCAAACTTTTTCAGTTTTTTTTTTTAAAAAATAAGAAAAATCAGCTTGCAACCTGTTGATCACTTTGTTGCACTATAGGGAAACATGCAAAATAATATTGATAAGTCTCTACCAGAATTTTAAGAAAAATATCCTTTACCTACAAAAGTACAAGCACAAAGAAGCGGCATTAACTGTTAAAGGAAATTTACCGTTGTAAGTGACGACATATTTTTAATAACCTTAGAATGGCCACGCCAATAGCGGTGTGGCTAATTTACAGTATCCGCTTGCACAAGAATGCTCTTGGCTGCTCGTTATGTAGTAGACTACTACATCGCTCCAATCACTTGAATTGTACTTAAATTCCATGCATAGAGTGATCAGGAGTGCCACTATGTAGCAGAAAACAGGAGACCCTCATTCTAAGGTACAGACATTGTCAATCAACAGACATGGAATTAGGCCACCTGCACACGGGCGGAAATCCCGCGGAATTTCCGCCACTGAAAGCCTGCATAGGAGTGCATTACAATACGCACTCCTATGCAGACGGCCGCGGTTTGGCCGCGATAATTCTCGCGCGGCAAATAAACCGCGGCATGTCCTATTTCTGTGCGGGGCTCCGGTCTGCGCATGCGCCAGCTGACTGGCAGCCGGCACATGAAAGAGCCGGGGCCGCCGGGTGCGGGTGAGTACGCGCTCGTCCCTGCAGGCTCTCGGGTCGGGTCCGCAGCGAGAATTCTCGCCGCTGGATCCGACCCGCTCGTCTGCAGGCGGCCTTACTGTTGCTATGTATTTAGAGAGTTTTCAACAATAAACACTTCCTAGAAGAGAATTCACCACTGTATAAAAATTGGGGCATATGTATCATACCTGAAATCCATTAAGATCAGAATAAAACTTGTTCTGGGTGTTTATGTCTGACTTTATCCTCATGACAATCTCCCGATTGAATTCCCCTCGAATGTCAACAATATTAGTCACTTCCGGAGACTGACCTTCAAGACCTACGGGGTGTAAAGCAGACATGATAGGACATTCACCACGAATTGGAAGTCTCACAATAGAAGGGGGCAACTTACAAAACTTTAATCTACTGACAAGAAAGCAAAAAGTGGGAAGAGTGTTGATTAAATCACCAAAAATGTAGGAGATGCCCTTGTTCCATTTTGGGGATTTTAATCTTCAAAAAAAAATTTTGTTATCAGAATTATGTATCGATGTACATGGAGAAATTCCTTAGACATGTGTAAGACATGCACTTAGTTATCTTAACACAGGGATTATTTCCCGAATATTCACTGGAAACAGTTAATTTGGGCGATAGTGTACATACAGCCAGAAACAGGGCACTGTGCAAGTATTCGCTCACTTGTTGGAATCGCTTGGTATTTAGCTCATCTAAAAACGTAATTACTATGTTTACATGTAAACATGCCATCACTTACTTAGGAATGACTTTACAGTGAAAGGAGGCAGGCAGGTGACCGGAAGAGATCTCCAGCCACTCCGCCTCCCTTCTCTGAGCTATTCGCTCCGGTGCTTTCACACAGAGGAGCATAGTCTGTGGGAGAGCTGTTGGGCACTCATGCGCCCAATAGTCATCCCGTGTAAAAGGTACCTTTACCCTTCCATCTTAGTTACCACACAAAAAAGCCCTATTTAAGCCTTGCAATTGTAAATAAAAGTAAACCCTTGAACCTTTAGGCACCTAGTCAGTTTAAACCTCAAGGGCAAAGCCAATTTTTGAAATCAAATCTGTAATGGTTCTATCTATTCAAGTGATTCTGGTAGTGTTCCTCAAATCATTATTTATGCTGGCAGCAAAAGTAGACAAATAGGATTTGCGTTTCATCCATTTTTTTTAATTTTCTTTTTTTAATATGGTATAGAAACACACACACACACACACGTTACCATAGGTCTTTCTTTATCTTGAGATTTAAAAAAATATTTTTGGACACATTCCCAAGTTTAAAATGTTAACTTTTAAAAGTACAAGTCAGTGGTTGCAGGCACGGATTGTCCCAAAATCTTACCTTGAACATTATAAAGACGAGTTGCGTGGGTGACATGACTGAAGTAACAGACAACCTCACTGAAGATCTCACCACGGGTGACCCTTACAATTGGTGGATCAGACACATAAGGCTGAAAAGGAAAAGCAAACACATATACCTTTGAGAAAACAGGAAAAAAAAAAAAACACATTTATAAAACCTTATGGAAAACGTAATTTTTTTTGTGGACATGGAGGGCTACTCTAAAGTTTCTAACTAGTGACTTTTCGCTCTAGGCCACAAGCAAATAGTCAACCCCAACACAACTGAACCCTGATGTTAGCAGTTTTTATTTAACATTTTCCTTTAACATCCTAACTAGAGATGAGCGAGCACCAAAATGCTCGGGTGCTCGTTACTCGGGACGAAATTATCGCGATGCTCGAGGGTTCGTTTCGAGTAACGAACCCCATTGAAGTCAATGGGCGACCCGAGCATTTTTGTATTTCGCCGATGCTCGCTAAGGTTTTCATGTGTGAAAATCTGGGCAATTCAAGAAAGTGATGGGAACGACACAGCAACGGATAGGGCAGGCGAGGGGCTACATGTTGGGCTGCATCTCAAGTTCACAGGTCCCACTATTAAGCCACAATACCGGCAAGAGTGGGCCCCCCCTCCCAACAACTTTTACTTCTGAAAAGCCCTCATTAGCAATGCATACCTTAGCTAAGCACCACACTACCTCCAACAAAGCACAATCACTGCCTGCATGACACTCCGCTGCCACTTCTCCTGGGTTACATGCTGACCAACCCCCCCCCCCCCCCACGACCCAGTGTCCACAGCGCACACCAAACTGTCCCTGCCCAGCCTTCAGCTGCCCTCATGCCACGCCACACTCATGTCTATTTATAAGTGCGTCTGCCACAGGAAAAGCAGGCACACACTGCAGAGGGTTGGCACGGCTAGGCAGCAACCCTCTTTAAAAGGGGCGGGACGATAGCCCACAATGCTGTACAGAAGCAATGAGAAATATAATCCTGTGCCACCGCCATCAGGAGCTGCACACGTGGGCATAGCAATGGGGAACCTATGTGCCACACACTATTCATTCTGTCAAGGTGTCTGCATGCCCCAGTCAGACAGCGGTTTTTAATTCATAGACACAGGCAGGTACAACTCCCTATTGTGAAGTCCCTGTGGACCGACAGCATGGGTGGCTCCCTGGAACCCACCGGCGGTATATAAAAATATCCCATTGCATTGCCCAACACAGCTGAGGTAGTAATGTTGTGCTTAATGCAGGTGGGCTTCGGCCCACACTGCATGCCCCAGTCAGACTGGGGTTCTTTAGAAGTGGAAACAGATGCATTTACAACTCCCTGTGGACCCACAGCATGGGTGGGTGCCAGGAAGCCACCGGCGGTACATAAAAATATCCCATTGCATTGCCCAACACAGCTGAGGTAGTAATGTTGTGCTTAATGCAGGTGGGCTTCGGCCCACACTGCATGCCCCAGTCTGACTGGTAATATATACCTTAACAGTAACCTCGTTGGTGGTAATGTGGTGGTGACTGCGGACCTGGTAGCGCGGTTTTATGTAGTTGGTTTTCGGAATGTGGCCAGGATTAAGTGGGCCGTGGCGGGGGGATGGTGGTGGTGCTCTCTTGCTGTGTCGTTAAAGGTGAAATTCTTGGACTGCCACCAGACGGACCAATGCAAAGGTATTTGCCAAGAATGTTTTCATTGTTGGAGGAGGAGGGGGATGTTTTGGAGGCACTATGTGTCCTCTACACGTGTCCGTGGTTATATGCACCTTAACAGTAACAGCGTTGGTGGGAAATGGCCTCGCCGCCATCATGTCTTTGTGAAGCCTCTGTTTCCACACCCCAGTGACATACCATTAGCAGCGGTATAGGCAGAGCCCAGAATTATTAACATTTCAGCGGTAGCATTAGCGACAGGCCCCACTAACATATCACTAGCAGCAGTATAGGGGGAGCGCAGTCTTAGTTCCATTTCAGTAATAGTAGCACTCAAGACAGGCCCCAGTAACATTCCTATTGCAGCAGTTTAGGGAGATAACAGTCTCTTTCACATTTCAGTAGCTGCAGTATAGACAAGGCCACAGTTACATTTATGTAGCTAAAGTGTAGGCCAACCCCACACACCTTTCTGTACCATGAGTGCAGGCGAAGAACATAGAAATTACTATGATTACACTGTAGGTGAGGGCCCCAAAAAATTGGTGTACCAACAGTACTAATGTACCTCAGAAAAAATTGCCCATGCCCAACCAAGATGGCAGGTGAAACCCATTAATCGCTTTGGTTAATGTGGCTTAAGTGGTAAAACTAGGCCTGGAGGCAGCCCAGTTTAACGAAAAATTGGTTCAAGTTAAAGTTTCAACGCTTTTAAGAGCATTGAAACGTATAAAAATTGTTTAGAAAAATTATATGAGTGAGCCTTGTGGCCCTAAGAAAAAGTGCCCGTTCGGCGTGATTACGTGAGGTTTCAGGAGGAGGAGCAGGAGGAGGAGGAGGAATATTATACACAGATTGATGAAGCAGAAATGTCCCCGTTTTGGATGGTGAGAGAGAACGATGCTTCCATTCGCGGGTGCAGCCTACGTATTGCTTAGGTATCGCTGCTGTCCGCTGGTGGAGAAGAGAAGTCTGGGGAAATCCAGGCTTTGTTCATCTTGATGAGTGTAAGCCTGTCGGCACTGTCGGTTGACAGGTGGGTACGCTTATCCGTGATGATTCCCCCAGCCACACTAAACACACTCTGACAAGACGCTAGCCGCAGGACAAGCAAGCACCTCCAGGGCATACAGCGCGAGTTCAGGCCACGTGTCCAGCTTCGACACCCAGTAGTTGTAGGGGGCAGAGGCGTCACCGAGGACGGTGCTGCAATCGGCTACGTACTCCCTCACCATCCTTTTACAGTGCTCCCGCCAACTCAGCCTTGACTGGGGACCGGTGACACAGTCTTGCTGGGGAGCCATAAAGCTGGCAAAGGCCTTGGAGAATGTTCCCCTGCCTGCGCTGTACATGCTGCCTGATCTCTGCGCCTCCCCTGCTACCTGGCCCTCGGAACTGCGCCTTCTGCCACTAGCGCTGTCGGATGGGAATTTTACCATCAGTTTGTCCACCAGCGCCCTGTGGTATAGCATCATTCTCGAACCCCTTTCCTCTTCGGGAATGAGAGTGCAAAGGCTCTCCTTATACCGTGGATCGAGCAGTGTGTACACCCAGTAATCCGTAGTGGCCAGAATGCGTGTAACGCAAGGGTCACGAGAAAGGCATCCTAACATGAAGTCAGCCATGTGTGCCAGGGTACCTGTACGCAACACATGGCTGTCCTCACTCGGAAGATCACTTTCAGGATCCTCCTCCTCCTCCTCTGGCCATACACGCTGAAAGGATGACAGGCAAGCAACATCTGTCCCCTCAGCAGTGGGCCAAGCTGTCTCTTCCCCCTCCTCCTCATGCTCCTCCCCCTCCTCCTCAACGCGCTGAGATATAGACAGGAGGGTGCTCTGACTATCCAGCGACATACTGTCTTCCCCCGCCTCCGTTTCTGAATCCAAAGCGTCTGCCTTTATGCTTCGCAGGGAACTTCTCAAGAGTCATAGCAGAGGAATGGTGACGCTAATGATTGCAGCATCCCCGCTCACCATCTGGGTAGACTCCTCAAATTTTCCAAGGACCTGGCAGATGGCTGCCAACCAGGCCCACTCTTCTGTAAATAATTGAGGAGGCTGACTCCCACTGCGCCGCGCAAGTTGGAGTTGGTATTCCACTATAGCTCTACGCTGCTCATAGAGTCTGGCCAACATGTGGAGCGTAGAGTTCCACTGTGTGGGCACGTCGCACAGCAGTCGGTGCACTGGCAGATTAAACCGATGTTGCAGGGTCCGCAGGGTGGCAGCGTGCGTGTGGGATTTGCAGAAATGTGCGCAGAGCTGGCGCACCTTTCCGAGCAGGTATGACAAGTGGGGGTAGCTTTTCAGAAAGCGCTGAACCACCAAATTAAAGACATGGGCCAGGCATGGCACGTGCGTGAGGCTGCCGAGCTGCAGAGCCGCCACCAGGTTACGGCCGTTGCCACACACGACCATGCCCGGTTGGAGGCTCAGCGGCGCAAGCCAGCGGTCGGTCTGCTCTGTCAGACCCTGCAGCAGTTCGTGGGCCGTGTGCCTCTTATCTCCTAAGCTGAGTATTTTCAGCACGGCCTGCTGACGCTTGCCCACCGCTGTGCTGCCACGCCGCGTGACACCGACTGCTGGCGACGTGCTACTGCTGCTGACACATCTTGATTGCGAGACAGAGGTTGCGTAGGAGGAGGAGGGTGGTTTAGTGGAGGAAGCATACACCCCCGCAGATACCACCACCGAGCTGGGGCACGCAATTCGGGGGGTGGGTAGGACGTGAGCGGTCCCAGGCTCTGACTCTGTCCCAGCCTCCACTAAATTCACCCAATGTGCCGTCAGGGAGATATAGTGGCCCTGCCCGCCTGTGCTTGTCCACGTGTCTGTTGTTAAGTGGACCTTGGCAGTAACCGCGTTGGTGAGGGCGCGTACAATGTTGCGGGAGACGTGGTCGTGCAGGCCTGGGACGGCACATCGGGAAAAGTAGTGGCGACTGGGCACCGAATAGCGCGGGGCCGCCGCCGCCATCATGCTTTTGAAATCCTCCGTTTCCACAAGGCTATACGGCAGCATCTCTAGGCTGATCAATTTTGCAATGTGCACGTTTAACGCTTGAGCGTGCGGGTGCGTGGCGTCGTACTTGCGCTCAAACTGTGGCGCTAGCGACGTCTGGACGCTACGCTGAGAGACATTGCTGGATGGGGCCGAGGACAGCGGAGGTGAGGGTGTGGGTGCAGGCCAGGAGACGGTAGTGCCTGTGTCCTCAGAGGGGGGTTGGATCTCAGTGGCAGGTTGGGGCACAGGGGGAGAGGCAGTGGTGCAAACCGGAGGCGGTGAACGGCCTTCGTGCCACCTTGTGGGGTGCTTGGCCATCATATGCCTGCGCATGCTGTTGGTGGTGCCTCCCCAGCTGATCTTGGCACGACAAAGGTTGCACACCACTGTTCGTCGGTCGTCAGGCGTCTGTGAAAAACTGCCACACCGTAGAGCACCTTGACCTCTGCAAGGTGGCATGGCGCGAGGGGGCGCTTTGGGAACCAGTTGGTGGATTATTCAGTCTGGCCCTGCCTCTACCCCTGGCCACCGCACTGGCTCGGCCTGTGCCCACACCCTGACTTGGGCCTCCGCGTCCTCGCCCGCGTCCACGTCCTATAGGCCTACCCCTACCCCTCAGCATGGTGTATTACCAGTGATTTGATTTCCCAGGCAGGAAATAAATTAGCGCAAGCCTGCTGTCAAACGTAGCTGGCTGCGTATGATTTTTCTTTACATTCTCCACCCACCACACACGTACCCAGAACGCTGAGGACTGTCAGAGGCAGGCCAAATAGAATGTTTCCCTTTTTTTTTTAAAGAAAAGGCCCACTGACTATATTCAATCAATAATATATGTCTTCTGGCCCTGCAAATGTGTCACAGAACTGCAGGGTTGCAGAGTTATTAACTACAGCAGAACGGTGATTTCCCAGGCAGGAAATAAATTGGCGCAAGCCTGCAGGCCAAATAGAATGTTTTCCCTTTTTTTTAAAGGAAAGGCCCACTGCGTATATTCAATCAATAATAAATATGTCTTCTGGCCCTGCAAATGTGTCACAGAACTGCAGGGTTGCAGAGTGATTAACTACAGCAGAGCGGTGATTTTTCCCAGGCAGGAAATAAATTGGCGCAAGCCTGCTGTTAAACGTAGCTGGCTGCGTATGATTTCTTTACGTTCTCCACCCACCACACACGTACCCAGAACGCTGAGGACTGTCAGAGGCAGGCCAAATAGAATGTTTCCCTTTTTTTTTTAAAGAAAAGGCCCACTGACTATATTCAATCAATAATATATGTCTTCTGGCCCTGCCTACACAATTCTGTCCCTGTAGTATTACTGCAGGGCGCAATGCTCTGCACAGCCGATTTAAAAAAAAAAAAAAAATATGCAACACTGCTAACAGCAGCCTGCACAGTACTGCACATGGTTAAATGTGGCCCTAAGAAGGACCGTTGGGGTTCTTGAAGCCTACACTCACTCCTAACACTCTCCCTGCCTAACCACCACATCTGTCCCTGGACTATTACTGCAGGGCGCAATGCTCTGCAGACAGCCGATTTTGAAAAAAAAATAAAAAAAGGGCAACACTGCTAACATAAGCCTCCACACTACTGCACACGGATAGATGTGGCCCTAGAAAGGACCGTTGGGGTTCTTGAAGCCTACACTCACTCCTAACACTCTCCCTACAGCAGCTCCGGCACCAGCAGCACTTTCCCTCAGCTAACTCACAAGGCATCTGAGGCGAGCCGCGGGAGGGGCCGATTTTTATACTCGGGTGACACCTGATCTCCCCAGCCACTCACTGCAGGGGGGTGGTATAGGGCTTGAACGTCACAGGGGGAAGTTGTAATGCCTTCCCTGTCTTTCAATTGGCCAGAAAAGCGCGCTAACAACTCAGAGATGAAAGTGAAAGTAACCCGAACACCGCGTGGTGCTCGTTAAGAGTAACGAGCATCTCGAACACGCTAATATTCGCCCGAGCATCAAGCTCGGACGAGTACGTTCGTTCATCTCTAATCCTAACATTACATTTAGAAGGAAAAAAAAAAACAACGTGTCATTTCATCATATTGTAGATTCTGAATGTATGTCTTATGTAAATATGTTTCGCGCAGAGCTCAGTCACAAGTGCATTTTTAACGCCTTAATGACAAAAACTAAATAGTTTCGCCTCTTGTGTTCCAGCAGTTATAACTTTTTTTTTGTCAATGTAGCTGTATGATACTTTGTATTTTTCAGGCCAAATTCTAGTTTTTGAAGGAACCAATCTTGGGTGCACATAATGTATTGAATAATTTTTTTTACACATATATTGTTTTTTATTCCTGTTTTATGGAAGTGAGTTGGACAGAAAAACAGCAATTAAAAAAAATGAAATTTACCATGCTGGATAAACAATGTAATATTTAACAGTACGGGATGTGGCGATAATTATATGGAGGATTTTTTTTTTCTTTTTAGTATTTAAAGCCTTGTGTAAAGGGGGAGAAAAAAAAAAAAAAAGTTTTGAAGGAGAAAAAAAAAAATCTAGATGTCATAGTCAGTAATGACTGCAGTATCTGCAGGGCTAAATGGTGGGGAGGAGTGATTAGACGACCAAGTCCTTATCGCTCTATGAGCGAGCTGGCCACAACGGAAAAGCATGCGGCGAAGCCACTCCAAAACCCACAGCTAAGTGTGGGTTTTGAAGCAGCACTTATCCCGCGGAAATCTCGCATTTTTTCCGCTGCGGCAAAGCCGCGAGATTTTTGTGGTGAATCAGTCCCGTGGGAACCCAGCATTAGGCCTCATATCCAAGGCACACGCAGATTTTCATGTGGATTTAAGCAGTGGATGCACTGCTAGTCAGCATTAAATTGATTTTTTATTGCTTGCAGGAGATTGTGGATGCTTTTTTTTTTTACCGTGCAGACATGCTGCGGATCATTACATGGAAAAAATCTGCAACCGCGCCTCCCAGCCTTTTCCTAACCTTCTTAATTGAATTTAACCTGCAAATCCACAGTGCATCCACAATTGTATTTGCGGCTGCACTGTGGATCGCATGCTTACATATAGAGATAAATGGAGCCCATCCGCACGTCATCAGCAGTAAAATGGAGCATGCTGCAATTTCTTTCCCATGCGTGCAATCTGCAAATCCAATAAAATCCAATCTGCAAATGTTTATGCCCCCCCCCCCCCCCAATTCATCCCTATGGGCCGATTGAGTCGTGGATCGTCCTCGCGGGTGCCCCGCAATTCAATTTTGCCTGTGAACATGAGGTCTTAGGGCTCACAAACACTTGCTTTTTTTTTTAATGCTACGATATCGCGGTGTTTTTTTTTTTTACACAAATGACAATGGGACTTTCTAATGTTAAAAATGCATTAAAAAAAAAAAAAAAAAAAAAAAAAAATCGCAAAGCACAAACTTGCGATGTGCTTTTAACATTAGAGAGTCATAATGACAGTTGCGTAAAACAAATGCAAATGTGTGGGAGCCCTAAGGGTTGTTTAGTCGTTTCATGCACAGCATTGTTGTGAAAAAGGTCACGCTTCCCAGAGATATTTGGCGTTTTTTTTTCTTCCTTTTTTAAACAAACAAGAGGAGGTTACATTAATGTCAGTGAACTATAAACCACAATCCAAAAAAAAATTTCCTTTTCCTCAAAATTTTGGGAAGGTGGGGGCAATGACTTTTCTTTTTCACACAACGTTGCATGATGTTTTTCCTGTAAGCTTCTCTATAGGATATAAAGCATGCTGGTAAAACTCATGCAGCACAATTATAAACAAAAAGGTAAAAAAAACAAAAAAAAACAAAAAACAAACATGCTTGCAAAAAAGCTTTTTTCCACAAGTAGAAAAAAAAAAAAAGTGTGGTAAAGAAGGTCTTAGGAGAATTTCTCTGTTAATTAGCTACTATTATGCAAATTGTGTATTTTACAATTCATCATTTGTTTAGTCATCCAGTCAAATAACATTGCAAAGATTAAACAAGAATCAAGCTCACGATATGAGTCAGGTGTGCGGATATTCTACTGTGAACCAGTTCAGTTTTTGGTACAGAATAACATTACGTTAATAGTTTCTAAATCATATAGGTGACATCCTCCAATAGATGCCTAGTTTTATTGTAAACTACAGGATATCCTGGTTCGAGTTCATCTGCACAGCCATATTTTCAGGCCCTTTCGTATCTGTAGGTGATCAAGGGGAAGCAGCCATCTCTTATAAATGACGGCACTCCCATCTTGACAAATGACATGCGGATGAGACCGGCTGTGAAACGTGTTGCCCTCATGGCGTATTATGGGCTACAATAAACTTTACTTTTGACATTTCTCCAATATTCAATAACTGGAACCCTTTAATATTTGTGCATTGACATTACAATTTCCATTCCTATTAGTTTGCATCTAATTAATCCCAAAAATGAGTTTTCTAGTGGCTTAACATTTAAGATACTGTTCTACATTATGTCCCTTAGCCACTAAATAAATGTACGACTGCAGCAGTCATTTCACCATTAGAAATGTGAAGAGGAAACCCTCATTTCCATAAACTGCTGCCAGGAAAGTATAATGATATGCACAAGTTCAGATGGATTTTATTCCTTTAGCAAAATGCACATGGTGAGGAATACAAAACACAAAAGAGTGCCCGGTGCCGAACATCAGGGCATGCAGCAACACAGAGGAAGAGAAATGCCTACAGAGGAGAAAATGAGTTTAACTTTAAATAAACAGTTTAAGTAGGAAACCCTTCCGATCAAAAGACTCAGCGCATATAGTTTCTGAAATCTACTGTGACATAATGATAATGAATAGGTCTGAAATGTCTATGTGCACAACAGATAGGACCCGCTCAGCCACAATAAACAGAGTATGGAGCTGCACTATTACATGCTAATAATGGAGATCACTTACTAGCATTTAGGCTGCTATGAAACTCTACACCATCCTAGATGGAAATTATCCTATGACATTACAAGTCCTTTCTTCTGAAATAGTGCAGGATGAGAGCACACATTTGTAGTCACTGCTATCTATCCAGTGCTCCAGTAGGACAGGGAAATGGCCAATTAAACATTCATGGGCAACATTTATTTTTATAACTATACATTACTTATCAAAGTTTTTTTTTGTATTTTTTTTGTTAGTCTAGATAAGAGGGATCATTTGGTGGGCTACAGGTAGCAATATGAACTTGCAGTCTCGCATAATAATGGCTGCAGACAGGTGGTATAAGCAGCTCAGTAGTACTAGTTCCAAAAGTAAAGAAGTGTTGAGAATTAATTTTTCCCTTCTAAGCTCTTGATTATATTAACCAGGATATAACGGACATCAGAGGCGCAACTTGAAGATTCAGGGCCCCAATGCAAAATTTGTAACAGGGCCCCCCAACTATAATGCTTTATTCATAGTACTAGGCATGCTATGTGGAGAAGAGAGGCCTTCTCCATATAGTAAGGGTCATGGGCCCGGGTGCAACAGCATCCCCTATAGTTACGCCCCTGACGGACATCCACTTTGAAAGGAGCAGATACAAAGAAATAAAAAAAACAGAAGTCAACCCAACAGTCACAAGTTATTGGTAATCTTTCACGTCCACCTTAAAAAGTATTTTTCACTTCTCTACAGGTTAGGTGAATACAAGAGTGCTGGGCATCCATCCATTGGGACAGTCAGTGATCCAGAGAACGGCGTATTCTGAATGCCTCAGGTGGTCACATATACAGTAGTGTGCATTTGCGATTCACAGCTCCATTTACTTCTATGAGACGGAAGAGAATACCCAAGCAAATCGATTTGTCCCAAAGAAGTGACTAGAGCAGCGGCCACATGGGGCATTCAGAGATCGCCATTCTCGGGATCACAAGCTGTCCCAGCAGTCGAACCCACAGGGATCAGATGTAATCACCTATTATTTGGACAGGTAATAAAGTCTTTAGTGGGATAAACCCTTAAACAATATTTGAAACATGTTGATTGATAAAGCATCAAATGAAGCCAGGGAATACAGGAATGTACAACTTATTTAACATTAAATTGAATGACTGTATGGACTAAATCCATCTCTCCAAGTCAGGCATACCTTGGCTTCTCCATCGGGTAGGAACAGGTAAGCTCCACTTTTATCCCTGTTACTTGTAGTACCATACCAGGCAAAGTCCACTCTTACATTATGATTTTTTCCATTTTCCTTTAGTTTCATTTGCTAAAAGAAAAGTTTATTTCATTAATTAATATAGGAAGCATTTTAAAGCACCTTCCACTGTTCAGAACATCTTATTGAATAGGCTTAATTTCTCACTTATCAAAAGCAAGCCGAGACTGACTGTTGAACAACCATTTAATCCCCCACACTGAAGCGTCAGATGTTAGATTCATAAATTTATATAGTTGGACTGCCAAAGGCAAAAGTAGAGTAAAGGGACTTAAATGCATAGTAATCAGTTCCCAGGGTTTATATTAAAGAGAAGATATCATTGGGAAATGACCTATTGTTTAAATCAGGTTTTTAAACCCTTAAGGACCCGGTCTATTTCTTTGTTCTCTCACTTTCATTTTTTCCTCCCCCCCTTTTAAAAAATGATAACTCTTACTTCTACATTAGTGTAGCTATCTGTGGGCTGTTTTTTTGCGGGACAGCGGGGAGGAGTGAGAGAGATCCCCTCTCTCCCTCCCAATCCCCTCTGCAACCCCCTGCGCCCCCCCCCCCCGATTCTTCAGGGACGAGCCAGCAGGTAATCGAAAAACGCGATGCTCTCTCGAGTATATCGCCTAACCGAGTATGCTCGCTCATCTCTAGTCAGTACCATTACAACGTTACTAAACGTCTAGTTATTTTATGTTTTAGAAAGTAGTATAGAAAAAGGAAAAAAAACTAATACAACAACTTTGGGGGAAAAAAAAATTAACATTTTTCTTGCAATGGTTTGATCACTCCTGCAGAATGATGCAATACCATAGGGTTACATTGCACTGCGATCTGACAACACAACCTTTCAAGACACACCACAGGCATGGCTAGATAGCCAATCTGCAATGGCAGCCCTGGGGCTTTCAGAAAGCCCCCAACTGGCATGGCAACTCAGCAGCACCCCTTCCCCCAGATCTCATCACGACGATCGCAGGGAAGCCGTTCGGGCCTCCCGATCATCAACCGGGCATTTAAACGCTACTTCCAGAATTGACGGTGGCATTAAAGGGTTAACGGTTGTGATCAGCATTAGTGCTGATCGGAGCTGTTGTGGGCAGGTGTCAGCTGCCAGAAATAGCTGTCTGGCACCCATATTATATGTCGCGGGATCAATACTCCCCTCCTCCCCCAAACCATTCCATAAAAACTGCGAACCTCCATGATATAAATGTACGTCCTGGAGCGTTAAGATGTTAACTTAATGGAAAAACACATCAAAGATATAGTTTTAATTGTAAGTTTCGATATTATATTTGAAAATAAAATTCTGGAATCCTGCAGTTTTCACACAAACCTCAAAGTCCAATAATAGACTGTCACAGTTTAGGCTGGTTTCACACGGGCGATAAAAATTGCATGATTTTCTTGCAATGAGATAATGCATGAAAATGTAGAATTATGAAATCAATGATTTCCAATGGTTAACATTTGTGGGGTTTTCACTCCTGCCAGGATGCGTGGAGAAAAAAAACAAACAACCCACAGTATGTCTTATTTTTCTACATTTTCTGATTTTTTTTTTTTTAATCAACCATGTTTCCCTCTGGAGGCTCCTTTTTTATCGCATCGACAGACTTCCGATTTTCACGTGATGCGTTTTGACAAAGTCCTATCGACTGTTTTTTTTCTTTTTAAAGATGAAGAACACATGCAGAAGTTGTGTTTTTGTGAGAAGAACGCTGACGCTCAAAATACGCAGGAAAAAAAAGACGCAATTTGTTTTCTTCTAACCCGATATCACTATCGCCCCGTGTGAAACCACCTATAACATCCATATAACTGCTGTAAAGCATACCTCTGAACTGCTGTTAACAGAACAGAGCAGCAGCCAGGACAAGATGGTTGCCCCCACAACGATAGATAGAAAAATACATTTCTACAATCAGAAAATCAAAACAGACAAAGAGAATGAATATGTTCCAGTATCTGGCTTTTGTAAAAAAAAAAAAATAAAGATAAAAATAAAAATCTGGCAATGCATTTGATCATCTTTTACTTATGTTACTACTAGCTGATATATCTGGCTTCGCTCGAGTTAATTTGATACAGGTGTTTACGTGATGTTCGCATGGAAAATTTTATGAAGTCAAGGTTACTTTAGAGGAACTGAGGAATATGACCTAGAGAATGCTTGCACCAAATTTTAAGCTTGTGTGATACTGGGAAGTTACATTACATAGGGGTGCACTTACTTTGGCCATCAGCATTAAATCAACGAGTTGTGGCCCCTTTACTTTTCCCATCTAGAACTTCACTTATCCTATTTAGGCCACATGTTCACGGCCGTAGCGATATACTGCCACGTTAGCCGCTGGTGAGCAGTAAACAATTAGGATTTTCCGCAATGAACCTATTATTATGATAGGTTCATTGCGGAAAATCACAGCATGCCGCGATATTTATACACGATCGGAAAATTGCTGCGATTTTCCGCTCGTGGACATCGGGCTGCGCTTTGCATAGTTCTCCTATGGAAAGAGTTCACTGCGTTACCTACGTGAGGATTATCACTGCGGATAACGCAGTGAAATATCGCCCGTGGACAGGAAGCCTTAGGACCTAAAGAATGCTCGTGCCAAATTTCACACTTGTACGACACCGGGAAGTTACATTACATAGGGGTGCACTTACTTTTGCAATTAGCTTTGAATAATAGAGTTGTGACCCCTTTACCTTTTTTTATTTAGGACCTAAAGAATGCTCCTGCCAAATTTCATGTTTGTACGACACTGGGAAGTTAGAGAATTAGTGGCGAGTCAGTCAGATACACACACTTTATTTATTTGGACTTGGGAGAATAGATTCCCCTACAGATTCTTCTGGAAACACAAAAAACACTACCCCCTTATGTTTACTAACAAAATAATTATTTACGCCACATGAAGATGTATGTAGCCCTTACCTCCAGTAATCCAGAGGTCTGTGAAAACCAAAGCTTTAAGTATGAGTTTTCTATAGTTAAGTCGGTACCCATGTTATCCAGCTCATTGACGTGGAAGATGCCATCAGACAGGACTCGGTTACTTCTGCCCCTAGTAAAGATGGTGTATTCAGCCTTTACAAAGTCTGCAGTTTCAGCCTCCACAAGCTCATAAACAACAAAGCCAAGAGGTGGCAAATGTGCCAGAAATGAAACCTAAAAAAAAAAGGTAGAAAAAGGCGAGACAAAATGAAGATTATGAAATACTGGATTAGGAAATGTCTAGTCAAGAGACACTATAGCTTCACATAATAAATGCCCATTTACTACATTAAAGGGGTTGTCTCGTGAAATCAAGTGGGGTTCAGCACTTCTGTATGGCCATATTAATGCACTTTGTAATATACATCGTGCATTAATTATGAGCCATACAGAAGTTATTCACTTACCTGCTCCGTTGCTAGCGTCCCCTTCGCCATGGATCCGTCTAAATTCGCTGTCTTCTGGCGGTTTTAGACGCGCTTGCGCAGTCCGGTCTTCTCCCTGGTGAATGGGGCCGCTCGTGCCGGAGAGCTGGTCCTCGTAGCTCCGCCCCGTCACGTGTGCCGATTCCAGCCAATCAGGAGGCTGGAATCGGCAATGGACCGCACAGAGCCCACGGTGCACCATGGGAGAAGACCCGCGGTGCATCGTGGGTGAAGATCCCGGCGGCCATCTTGGTAAAGGAAGAAAGAATTCGCCGCAGCGCGGGGATTCGGGTAAGTAATAAACTTTTTTTTTTTTAACCCATCCCTTGGGTTTGTCTCACGCCGAAAGGGGGGCCTATTGAATAAAAAAAAAAAAAAAAACGTTTCGGCGTGAGACAACCCCTTTAACAATTAAATATTTTTTTTTAGCTCCATGATCCTGTTGGCCACCCGAGTCAGGAAAACTATTTTCAGAAGGTGTTTAAAGTTAACAAGATGGTGAAAACAAGAAAAATCAGAGTAATGGGACTTGTTAGCTTTGTGTTCTCCTCTGTAGGCATTTTCTTTTCTCCAGGAAGAATGTATTGGTCTATTGTGTAAGATCCCTTTCTTCTGTCTGCAGGGATTTGTCCCCGATTTGGCGAACAAGCATAAAGAGGTAAAATACATTTGTGTAAAAGGGCTCTAAATATGTCAAGATCCTCCGCCAACACACAAGGCAAAAGAATGTAACAGCAGAGGGAGCAATGCTAATTGAGCACTTAGACAATGTCAACCTAAACACGCTAATTTGTGCTATTGACGCTCACAAGGCTGAAACACATCTGCAAGCAGGTGAAAACCTCCAGCTAGCAAACAAGGCTAAAAAGGTACAAAAACACACAGAGGCACTTCTGCGGCCAAAAATCACAATGGTTGTTAATCGATTGTTAAGCGGTGGTATGATTTTACTAGAAAATAACAGTTTTGCTATTGACTGTAATGGCCATGCGGTTTTGCTGGTGAAAAGCAGTTTATTAGCAAAATCATGCAACTACTGATCGATTTAAAAAAAAAAACTGCAGCGGCTAAATGTCATTGTGGTTTGTAGCTGCGTCAGTTCCCCTGTGTGTCTATACCCTTCAAGTCTTTTTATATGACTAAGGCCTCTTTCACATGGCTGTAGGCATTTTTAAGGGGCGCACAAATCTAATGTCTGTGCACCAGTTTTGACGGCCCGGAGCAAATACGCCAGGGCCGCAATGCTATTGTGCGGGGAGAGACAGCTTAACTCTGATAAGCTGTCTCCCTCGCCAGCTCACCTCTTCTCTCCTCCCCCCGGCTGTTTGCAATGGGAAGGGGCGGGGCAGAGCTAATCTCCACCTCTGTTCTGCCCCTCCAATTTGCAAACAGCCGAAGTGGAGGAGAGAAGGGGGAGTGAGTTTAGCAGTCATGCTGCTAAACTCCCTCCCACCTCCCTTCTCTGGCCGCTGTTATTGGCTCCCATAGGAGTCTATGCAGCTACTGACGTATTCCGGGCAGAAAGATGGTTCCAGAACTAGCTTTCCTGCCAGGCGTTATATTGTCCGGGCGCCTTTACACCGCAGGAATACGTCCGTGTGATCTTATGCATTGGAATATGGCCGGCCGATATACGCTCATGTGAATAAGCCCTAAGGCTGCATTAAGATGGCCATGTGCAGGTTACGCCTAATATTCTTGGTAGCAACTTGCCCATGGCCAGCGCACAGACATCCCATCTATGTGCTGTCCAATGAACAGGATAGTGGATGCCGCATGTCTTGACATCATCCGTGAAACAGACTGGAAGACTACATCGATCCATGACATAAAACAACTGTGTCTGAATAGTCTCATTGACTTTAACAGGTCCAAGTTCTGTCCAAGTTTACTTAGTTACAAAACTTGGACAGAACAGAGCAGTGTAATAGAACCCTTATATTTAACCCCTGAGTGACTGCCCATATGCCTTTACACAGCAACCGCTAAGTGGCCCAGTTTCGATGCATACACCTTTTTACAGCAGCTGCTTCGGAAGCCTGGCACAAGTCCCCTATGTTGGGAGGATCAGGGGCTAATGACAGCCGTAATAGTTGAGACCATAGAAACTAGTTTGCATGGCTCTTGGAATGCAACACCACAAAAACAAAATGTATTTTTTATGCGTTTTTAGTGTGAGAATAGCAAAACAAAATTGTATAAAATTGGTGTTGTGCCAACTCAGAGAATAACGTTTTAACTTTATTCTACATGCTGAATGCTGTAAAAAGGAAATTTTTTTTAAAAAGCGCAACATTATTTTCTCGATACATTACATGTACCTCAAGATGTCAATTTTACAGAATGCCCCACAATAAAACAACAAGTCCTCATAAGGCTATGTCAAAGGGAAAATTAAAAAAGTATGGTTCTAGGATTGCGATAAAAACTGAAAAAATGATTCGCCATGAAGGGGTTAAGGCTCACTGGTGAATGAGACATTGACTTACAGTGCTGCCACAAAAATGGCACTTTGAAAGCGGTTTTGGAATACAGTCATTATACGATCAGAAAATCTGTTCTTTTTCTGGACTATTGGCTGTGCAGCCATTATCATAAATATCCTCACTCTTCTTATCTTACTGGTCAGGGCTGAAAGCACATATCATAGGGTCACACACGACATGAAAAATTGGACTCTTCAGCATGTGATAACAGCAGTGCATGCAAAACAGTATTACTAGAACACATACTGTTGTATTTTTGCTACTAGAAAAAAAATGTTTTTTCACTTTTACTTATTCAGAGAGGATAACGGCAGCATACTGTTCCATCTTTTTATATGCGGGACTGCTAAATGTCTGATCCACTGCACTCAATGTATAAAGAAGCCTCCAAATACAATTCTCTCTGCATAAAAAAATGGAAAACTGTTTAATTCTAGAATTTACAAAATGTACAACTATGAAATATAGTACCTGGTAAGTGTCCGGTGACATTGCTGTAGCGCTATCCCACACCGCACTGATCTGGGCTTTTACAGTTTTCCCTGCAGCATTTAGGACTTTTGTTTTTGGTGTATTGATAAAAATAGAAACCACAGAAGTACGTTCTTGTTCAAGAGGGTTATAAATTACAAGAGACCTGTATAAAATTAAATAAGTGAAGTTATAACTAGCAGGTAAAAAAAACAAAACAAACAAAAAAAAAAAAAACACAAACTTGATAACACCGCAATCCCTCAGATTTTTTTACATCTGTAAATAGCCCCCAACCATCAGGTCATTTATAAGTAGTGGGCTCTGCGACTCCAACCTCTGTACGCCCTATAGTGATGTTCCCAAAGACACACGTGGGTAATGCATAAGGGTGCATTCAGACGAGCGTGGTTTACACACTGCTACAGCAACGTGTAAACCATGCTGCTGACAGGCAGGAATTCTGCAGTGAACAAGCTGCTCCGTGGAGCAGCCCGTTCACATGTTTGTACTATGAGCAGAGCGCTGCCGCGGCTCCCATAGGAGCCTGTGGTCAGCACCATAGACAGGGCTGCAGCACGGAGCCGACAGGCTAGTCGGCACTTGCTGTCCTATCTCTTTTTACCAGCGCAGAATATGAGCTGGTAAAAAAAGCTGTGTGTGAGCGCTTCCATAGCAACCTAATGGTTGCTATAGAAGTGTGGTTTACACATTGCTGTAGCAGCGTGTAAACCACGCTCGTCTGAATGCACCCCAAGTCTAAGTAAATGCTGAAATGCGGTATTTTTATAAATATCAGATCCACATAAATCAAATAATTCCAAAAGCGCAAAAAACACTTTGCCAATAGTCACACAAATAAAATATAGGTCTGTGGTAGACATGACAAACGGTAATTACATTACATCTTAGTACAATTAATTAGCTGAACAATTTCTGGCTAGAGTGTACAATGCATATAATTATCTGACAAGAGTTATAGCTAATATTAAGATCTTACCGCAGCCTTTGCATGGAGAGGTAAATAGTATTGAGCGATTATCGAAACAAATTCCAAACTTCAAATAAAATCAATAAGAGTAAAAATTGGGTTCTCTAATTTGGCCTCCTTGAACAGTGGAGGTGGCGGTTAGCACTGCGGCCCTGCATCGGTAGCGGTTCAGATCTCCATCAAGGTCCGATTTAAAAATCGACCTGGTATTATTACCCAGCCAATCATGACAAACACTAGAGGTAAAGCCCAGTCCAATTAACTCACCTTGGGTGCCCGGACACCTTTATGACCGTCTTTTGAGGTAATGCATCCTGTGCTTTCTGCACATCATCCTGCAACACAAAAAGTTCAATGTGAACTGCAGATCACTACAGCATTATAAAAGGGGTTTTCCAGTGTCAGTAAATACATCATATTAAATGAATAAATTAAAAAATATGTAAATTTTTAAATATAGCTCATCAATTTTGCAGTTTGTTTTTTTTTTAAAAGCTCCCTTCTGGTTGTTATTAAATTGTAAAACGCGTTTACTTTTAGAGGCTGACACTACAGTATGTCTTGGCCAAGTGAAGATCACAGAGGCGTACAGTAGTTATCGGATGAGCTGATCATCAGGTGATCAACAAATTACCAGGACAGATTTTCACCTTTTTGAAGCAATCACAGTTCTTGAAAACTGTGGAGAAAGTCAATAAACGCTTGATTTACTAAAATCAAAACAATCAACATGTTAACTGTAAATCATCACAGAAATGAAAAATACACAGCTAGGAGATTTTAAAGGAGCTGTAATTGAGAAATATATTGCGATTTCCCATCAAAATGACATTGGGAGTAGGAAAGAGCAAGCATGCTCTCAATAACTCTACATTATGATATGCAAGGCAAGCAAAAAATACATTTTTGGGGGTTGTAATATTTGATCTATGGGAATAACTGACATACTGTAACTCTGCTTACTCATGGATTTCATATACCGTGAAGATAGAGGCAGACTTTAAATAGAAGTAGACTGACAGTGAAACAACCATTTCCACCAATGCAGTCATACACATTCTAGCCCATATTGGTAATTATACTTGTTCAGATTGGCTGTACATGTTCAATGACACCACATGAAGGATGAAAGATCTATTTTTAATGAACAAACATATGTATGTGTATCAGACAAAAAGGTCAAAGAAAGCCGACCCCTATACAGAGGATGAAAGTTTCGTCGGTTGGCTTAAACAATCATTCATTAAGTTTCACTCGAACACTTCATACGACTGACATTTTCCATTTTCATCAACTTTAGTCTAAGTTGTATGGACACCTTAACACTAACTAACCCACCATACTGAAGAATGGAGCTGATGGATTGTAGAGGTATGTGCTTTTATCCTTAAGGATAAGAAGATGTACAGCATCTACGATGACCTTCTTCAAGTTCATCAAAGAACGAAAAAGCCTACAGAGGAGGGAAAAGAAACACAACAAAGAACAGCATTTAATAGATTTTCAGTGATCTACATAACACCCCTTGTACGACATAAAATAATTGTCAGCATTAGAATACAGCATGGTCACTGCGCGATGGGATTTTAGCAGTAGAAAGCTCCTGTGTGAGAGGCCTTAAGGTTGCAGCCCTTTTTTCTTTTTTTTTTTTTTTGTAAGGTGGGGGGTGGGAATAACAAAAACATTCTTCTATTCAACCATCGACACAGATATCTGAGGGTTTTTTTTTTTTTTGCGAAACGAGTTGCATTTTTCAAAAGGTGCTATTTAATGTACTGAAGAATTAATAATTCCCTAGTGGAGTGAAATGCAGAAAAAAATGAAATTCCACCATTTTTGGGTGTGACTTGTTTGTACAGTGTAAACACACACACTGCAACAAAAATAACATAATAAACTTTATTCTATGGGTCAGTACGATTACTATGATACCAAAGTTATATAGCTTTTTTTTCTGTACTACTTTAATGTTTTTCCCCAAAGATATTTAAAAAATTTCTGCCTCCATAATTTTTTTATTTTTCCATTGACATAGTTGTGTGAGGGTTCATTTTTGTGGAAAGTCCTGTAGGTTCTATTGGCAAATATGACTTTTTGATGAGTTACATTTTTTTCCTGGCAACAGAAAAAAAAAAAAAAAAAAGTGCAATTCTGGCTTTTTATTATTATTTTTTTTTTGACGACTGTTACCATGCGGGGTAAAGCATGTGTTTTTTTTAATAGATCTGATTTTTATGGATGCAGCAATGCCAAAAGGTTTTGTTTTATTATTTAGATTATAAAATATGGCAAAAAAGTTTGTTTTTTATTTAAACGTATTCAAAAAAATTTAATAAAACTTTAAAATAATTTGTACATATTTAATTAGTCCCCATTTGGCCCCTAGAACTTGCGATGCTTTGATCACTCCTGCAGTATGTAATATCATAGTATTACATTATATCGCTATCTGACAGCAATCAAGCCACGCCACAGGTGTGGGTTAATAGACAGACAATCTACAATTGCAGCCGGCCCACCGGCTGACATGGTAACTGCACAGTAACCCGCAATCTTATTGCAGGGGGGCAATGCGGGACCACCGAACATCAGTCAGGGCATTCAAAGAGTTAACATCGCCAATTAGCAGCGCGGCTTATCAGAGCTTTTGTGGGCGGGTGTCAGCTGTAAGAAACAGCCAGCATCCGCATTTTATGGAGCGTGATCAATTCGCAATCCCCATCCATAGCACCCCAAACCTGTAGAACGTAACTGTACCTCCTGTAGCCTTAAGGGGTTAATACATAATTTCTAGAATAGCCAGGAAAAAAATTAATGGTATTAATAGATATATATCAGTTTATGAGCTTATTCAAACAGGTTTGAGCATATTGAAATGATCGGGCGCAACACAGCGAACGCCACACGGACATCAGTCTGTGTGTTATATGATCTGTATCAGTGGATGAAAACGACTCAATCTGTAGTTAAAGCAGATGATTGGCGAATGAGGGATTGACATTTTTCATGCTGCATGTAATGAATGGTAAGCGAACAAATTATCATTCATCGTTCGCCGTGTTTACACTGAACAATTATCGTTCAGATTCGAACAATCTAGTGATTTTTGAATAATTGTGTAAACGCACTTTTAAGCATATCTGCCCAAGTGCTGTTACATGCTGTATGAAGATAGACATGAGCATTAGTTGGCAATACAGTTAAACGGTCATTCTCAACCTAGACGGAATTAATGGCACAGCCACAGAATATGCCATAACTGTCTGCAAGATGCGGCTCCTGCCTCCCCAGACAGGTTCGTGGTCCTCCATACTGGAAATTGGTGCAGGACCCCCTATTTATCAAAAACTACGCCACATGTCTAAGGTGGGAAAACCATTTTAAGCACAGCAATGAACTTTGAAAGTTTTCTTTATCACTTGGGCCCCTTAACATGGCTGTAAATCAGGTGTGTTTTAGAGCCCGTATTACAGGTAAATGGGAGAGGACAGAGTTGCAGGTAAAATGCGACATAAAAATCCCACTGCATGAAAGTTGCATACCTGCAGACGCTTTTTTTTCCCCTCTGGTTTGTCACAGCAAGAGAAGAGATCACTGCAGCACTATAACTCTGTAACCTATAGCAATACTGAATGCAATGAGCTGAGATAAAATGAGAAAAGTGTACCTGGTGCCATAATCTACCGCAACCCAGTCCTTAGCGGTCCCAGTGATTGCATCATGGTGCTGAAAAAGTCCTAAATTCCTCCTGGCTTCTGTCAGCAATTTATAATGTTCTCCTGATGGGAATGCCTCTAGTTTGCGGTTTCTTTGAATATGTACTTGTGCTAATGAATATAATATCTCAGCAGATCTGAAAATGAAAAAAGATGTAAAATGGATTACAATAGTTAAATTACACAAGATAAATTAGAACTGTGCTATTTTAGCAACCAGTAGCTCCAACTAACCCGAAAAGTAGTTATACAGTAAGTCAAGTTATTGTAGTATTTCCCTGAATACGTATGAGGCCTGGGCCTAAAAAGAGGAGTGCGTAAGTATAAGTCCCATCTACATAAGGTTGCCTTGACATGGCAGATGGGCTCACATATTTTGATCAAAATGTGTGAAGAACCTTGCATTCTTATGTTGTTAGTAAATAAAACAGTTATGCAATTCTAAGGCCGCCTGCAGACGAGCGGGTCGGATCCGGCGGCGAGAATTCTTGCCGCGGGACCCGACCCGAGCGCCTGCAGGGAGGTGCGCGTACTCTCCCGCGCCTGGCGGCCCCGGCTCTTTCATGTACCGGCTGCCGGGCAGCCGGTGGCCGGGTAAGTGACGTTTCTGTGCAAGGCTCTGCGAGCCCAGCACAGAAATAGGGCATGCCGCGGTTTGTTTGCCGCGCGAGATTTCGTATTGTAATGCACTCCTATGCAGGCTTTCAGTGGCGGAAATCCCGCGGGAAATCCCGCCGCGGGATTTCCGCCCGTGTGCAGGCGGCCTAATGCAGATATGTTTTTATGAGTGATGTCACATGTTTTTGCTTGTACTATATTGACTCGGCCATGGCAGATGCGCACCTGTGCGTTGTAAAGGCCACACCAGTGATTTTTTTTCTCCACTCATTATGTAACTATCTCCCCAGTATATACAGGTCAGCTAGTACTTGCGTGGTTAGATATTAGCTTCTATCTGAAACTCCAGACCTCCTCCTCAGATGGCCATGTGATCTCAATTCTGTCAAGCTCATATTGACTTGGGTTTATGCATTCTTAAACTAGTCAGTTTCTCAATCCGCATAACTCCTGTCTAGTGATATTACATGAAATGTACCACACATGCACACAGTTCCTGACGATCACACAGCTCTAGTCAAACAGTTATAAGAGGAGATCACAGCAAATCCTCCTGACTGTAAATACTTATGGTCTGTAGCGAACTTAGATTAGTACAGAATGTAATTGGCAGGGTTATCCCAATAGGCAGAGATGGCAGTGTCTCTGGTTGCATAATGGGATTGATAGCACAGAATAGTTAAAGTGAAAGCAGAAAGATGGTGCCTGATAAGCATCAGACAGGTGGGCTGCATTGTATGAAAGTAACTGAAATTTACATAGGAGATGTACAGAATTTGACAGGCAGTCCGGTGAGCAGGGCAGGATTAGAAAAATGTATTTTCATTAGAGAGGACCTTTAAATTTTTAGAAAGTGTTGTCTGAATTAGATTTTTAGTACTCCAAAATAACAGTGGGCATACATAAGTATACAGCTGTGTATATATTCATATAAGCCCCCAAAAGATAGTCCCAATACGCAGATTAGGAATATATATATATATATATATATATATATATATATATATATATATATATATATATATATATATATATATGTTTCATTTACCAATCATATTAAAATTTACAAGTTTAACAAGAGAGCGCAGCCCTCACACAAAAACATTACATCATCGGTCAAATATGCATTAAAGTAATGGTTGATGTCCCATATGCGTGTTACAATGTAGAACAAGCATCATATCACAATACATTAAATAGCAGTCACATGTTACCACGCAAAATAAATGAACATACTTATACCATATATAGCACCGACCTAGATACACACCCCGACAGGGTTTTGCCCAAAAGTGATCTGAAGTGGTCCCCTTCATGCTCTGTTTTTTCAGTAGTGGCAATGCCTGGTATTACACCTCAGTACCATTTGATTTGAATGGGATAAAGTTAGAGACCTTTAGTAGCGTCTGTGCCTGGTAAACAAAGAGTGCCGCAGCCCTTTCAAACGGCTAACTGGCAGTGGTGCTGAATCAGACGCCCACCAGTCTCATATTGATGGTCTATCCTAGGGATTGGCCACTAATTTTAAAGAACTGGAAACCCCCTTTATGCCCAGCCAAACAGATACGGTAATTAGCACCTTGTTAAACTTCACACACAAATGGAGCTTTCGAAGTAAAAAAACAGAAAACTGCAGTGTGTGTATAAATAGTTAAACACAATGAAGAACACTTGAAGGTAACATGCTTTACTAAAACCTCACCATAGTTGCCTCTTTTTGAATACTAATGTAATGTCCTTGAGAATTATCCAAGGCTTTGACAGTTGTGACAAGACATATTAAGGCTGCTTAAGAAGGCATTTATGAGCTTTGTTCTTCCAGTGCATTATTCATAGAGGCAAATGGGGAATATAATACATTTCCCTTATTTAAGATTTTTTTCTAGTAAGGTATTATTTCAATCAAAATTACAATGAAGCCAAGCTATAATCATGGCTCTTTAATTGCACTTATAGGATTCCCTAATTGAATGTAACATTAAAAATAAACAAGTAATAAGTAAATTTTAGTGCAGCGACTTTATTGCATTTTCTATTATAGAGTTCTGTTCATGCTGGAAAAGTCACCGGCAATATTAAAACCCTGATTGCTCGTATTAATTACGCTCTTATGGCATATAAAAAGATGGGCATTGTCATTTTTATTTTAAGTGATGTAGTAATAACAGGATAAAGCTCTGCATAATGCCAATTAGAAAACAATACCAACTAATATATGGGCAAAGTATATCCATACAACTAATGCACAGCTATACCTTGGGAACATTTGCCGTCTTGTCCATGAAGGCACTTTGTTTTCTGGGGCATCACAAATTCAGTTATCTTAACTGCATGCTCTTATATCAATGTCTAGATGCTCACAGCGCTCCGTGGGTCTAAAAAAAGTGTTTTACTTTCCGATTCATTGGTCATCGCAGGAACCTGTGGTGTATTACACTGCGCTCTGCTTTCCAAATGCGTACACTCCTTGTTCTCCATGTACACAGCTCATTTATAGTGAGTGCAGGAAAAAGGGCAAAAAACGGATAGCGTGGCGCAACTTTTTTTAAAGAAAAATGTGTCTTTATTTGAATTTTAAAGAATGTTGTTCCTTTATTAAAATAAAATCCAGCACACGACAAGTTTATTTTGAAAATCCAGAACATTTCTCATCGTCATAGGGTCCCAATACTATCCGGATTATTTGATGGAAAAGGCGGGATACACCGTTGCACGGAACAGTGTACAGTATTAAATCTGTGCTCATTTATCCCGCGCCTTAGTTCCTGTGTCGTACGGCCTACATATTAGAGGCCGCATGAACATTGGAGGAGATATATGACAAACGTGGACAAACTGTCCATATGGGACCGAATTTAAAGGTCTCTTTTGCAGTGGAGCTTCTGTATTCTGTTCCGTGTTCCATATTTGTGCAGCATTTGCATTTTCTCTTGCTACACCTGAAACTTCCTGCATTTTTGGGTGTAAAGTGGTTGTGGCCCGTTAGTGGACTGGAAGTGGTTTTTAGGTTACTAGGGGATGAAATATTTTTCAAAGTGTGTGCCCCTCTGAAGGTAATGGTAGTGGTTTAGATGGGATGATCTTTGTGAGGTATGGATCTTGAAGGATAAAAAGGTTTGTACCAAAACCTTTTATTAAATCTAGACACAAATAGTTTTATCCTCATGGTACTGTACCAGATATAGATACTCTATCTGGGTGCTTGAGCTATTTTCTAAGAAGAAAAAGGTTGAACGAATTTTTGTTGAGATTAGTAGTAAACTGAAGTCTTCTTCACTGCTTTCCCATATGAAGACCAGATCATCAATGTATCTTTTATAGAATTTCATATTTCTTGTCCATTGGTGTTCAGGAGTGATGTATCTTTCTTCGAAGTATCCCACATATAAATATGCGAAACTGGGTGCAAATTTGGTCCCCATCGCGGTGCCCTTTATTTGTAGATAAGGACTCGATATGAATGCAAATTTTTTTTTGACGAATTCATTACTTTTTAAGATGAACTTCTTTTGTTTGGAAGGTATGGTTAAGTCCTGTTGTAGAATGGAATGGATAACGTAAAGGTCTTTCCCATGTGGAATGTTCGAATATAATGATGTTACATCCAGAGTGGTCCAACGATAAGTTGGTTTCCACGGGACTGTTTTGAGTAGGTATAGGCGGGTGGAGGTGTCCTTGAAGTAAGAACCTAGATTGATATTCTCTTAAGTGAATACATCATCAATGTAATGAGAAAGGCTGCTGGTGGTGGAATTTATACATGAAATGATGGTTCTGTCTGGAGGGTTTCTCTGATCATGGATTTTCAGTGGATGATAGTAGATAGGCATCCAAGGGTTATCCATGGTAAGGAAGTTCTTTCCTTTCCTTGTTATAACTTGGTCCTAGTATGCATCTTGAATGAGATTTGTAAAAGCTTGTAGTATGCTGGTCGTTGGATCGCTCGTGAGGGGGTTTTAATATTTTGTATTGGCCAGAATTTGTATTGCTTCTGAAATGCAAGTAGGGAGATCTTGAAGTACAATGTCCCCCTTCTTTGTCAGCACTCCAGATAACAAGGTCTTGATTTTCCTTGATGGACTTCAGAGCATTTAGTTCCCTTCTATTGAGGTTTGATTTGTGGTTTGGGGGAGGGGGGGGAGAGAAAGGTTGACGTTCCTAAATTCCATATTTATAAGTGCGGAAAAGGTGTCTATGTAGGTGCCCCTCTGATGGATGGGGTAATAGGAGGATTTGGGTTTCGGTGTGCAGGTGGAGTGGAGAGGAATTGGGAACTGGGAACAAGTGAGAGGGGTAGTGGATTGTTGGTGGAGTAGTTTGAAGACCTGTACTTCTGAGTTTTCTTGTATAGTGAAAAATATTCTTAAAGTGGGTTTCCTAATAAATTGATTATTATCGATGAACAAGTTGGATTCATTAAATTTGTCATCCAGACAAAAAGAAAGTCCCTTGCTGAGGAGGTCTCTTTCTGTACTTGAGAGGATGTGACAGGACAGGTTGAAAATTTTTATTGTTTTTGTTTGTTCCTTTTTGTTACTGGGATATTTCTTTTTGCCCCTCTTTGTTGTTTTTTGAGGAAATTTCCTTTCCCGACTCTTCGGAGGAAAAAAAAATTGGGCAAGTTGTGTTGTCTTGGGCTTCCCGGTGGGTAGAGTTAATGGTATCGGCGTTAGGGAGGAAGAAAGTTCTTAAAAAAAAAAAGGCACAGAAGAGTTAAGAGTTTGTTGCTGATGACGATCATTTTGGCTGGGAGTCGATATTAGCTTTGTCAAATTGTAAATGAGGATTAATTGGTGTCAACCTGGGCGTGTTGTATACCGTAATCATCTAATAACCTAAAAACCACTTCCAGTCCACTAACCAACCACAACTACCTTGAAGCCAAAAACCCAGGAAGTTTTAGGTGTAGCAAGGAAAAATGTAAATGCTGCGTAAACATGGAACACAAGAAAACAGAATTCAGAAGCTCTACTGCAAAAAAAAGACCTTTAAAATTTGGTCCCATAGCGACAGTTTGTCCACGTTTGTCATATCTCTTCCAATGTTCATGCGGCCTCCAATATGTAGTCCGTACGACTCAGGAACTAAGGCGCAGGATAAAGAACCACAGATTTAATACTGTACATGGCTTCATAAAACACAGTGTATCCCGCCACTCAAGCACGACCCATGATTGCAACTTTGAATCCTTTTCCGTAACAGGATTAGAAAGGTTGCACCAAATAATCTGGATAGATTTGGGAGCCTACGATGACAATAAATTTCTGGATTTTCAAAATAAACACTGAATCTTGTGCTGGATTTTATTTTATTTTAATCAAGGAACAAAATTTTCTCATTCATATAAGTGCACATTTTTCCAAAAAAAAACAAGTTGAGCCACTATCAGTTTTTTTCCCTTCACTCATTTTGCTGGCCGACAGATATCAGTAGCAGTGTTACTGATTTGGCGGCACCTGTAATTTTGATGCACGCACCTCATTCTATCACACTAGTTAGAACCACCCCTTGAAAAAAACGAAAAAGAAAGGCAAAGACACCCTGCTTGTTTTTTCCTTGACCGATCCTCACTGGAGTAGCTCCACCTCCTTTTCTTTTTCTACCACTTTGTTTCTACAGCTCATTTATAGAGGTAGCAGCACGACCAACTGTTATAAAGCCAGACATTGCAAAGTTATTTAGAGTAATAGTATTCATTATATGTTAAAACCACACGTGACAACCGATTGCATGAGGAGGTGGGGGATTTAAATGCCGCCGTCAGAACCAAGAGCATCATTTAAAGGTTTAACAGCTGTGATCAACATTCACGCTGACCGTGGCTGGTGCCAGCTCTAACATACAACCAGCACCTGCATTGAATGGAGTGGGATTGGCTCCCAATATCCCCTCCATACAAGCCCTAAATGCACAGGGCACAACTGAACGTTCTGTGTCGTTAAGGGATTAAAGGCCACTTCAGTAATTTTTTGTCCCATTCGTTATGTAGCTATCCCCCCCAGTATATTTAAGGGAGTTAGTCTTACCTTGGTTAGCTATTCCTTACTATCTGAAACTCATGGAAGTGGCTGCAACACTAAGAGGAGACCTCCAGAGTGTGAAGGTAATCATGAGAGGGGCGGGTTTGGAAAAATGTTTTTTGACCTGAGTGGTCCTTTACAAAAAAAAATTAGGAGAGGACACAGCATATGCCGATTCACACAAGACTAATCAGTATAAACTGTAGATAAATTCAGAAAATGAAAACTACATTACGATGTACTTACATCACAGCACAAAATCTATTGAAGACGTTTATTGAATTGTGGTCTATACAAAAATCATGGAAAGCGTAAAGAAAAATAAAAACTATATTGATACAGTGTCTAATAGAACGCTCACCTCAAATGGGATTCCATGACTCGGTCTAAGCGTTTATAAAAAGGCCGTGAGGTAAAATATCCGCTCCAATAGTGATCATCCCTGTCTGCATATGTAAAGAAATCACCACCTAAAACTGGAAAGAATGATGGGCTGCTGGACTCCTCAATGTTGGCGGTTTTTCTCAGAGCCTCAAAAAAGTCTGATAGGGAGCCAAACTGTGCCTAAAATGTAAAAAAAAAAATATATAAAAAAGATGGAATAGGCAGGACTAATAAAAAAGGATGTAGCAGTATTAAGAGCCTATTCCTATTAGGATATATATTCAATATTGTGATATGTATTCAATATATCGAAATGGACTGTTTCATTTGGACTGGACAGTAAGAACAATCACTCTTGCACTTCGCAGACTGAAAATACAGTTCAAGTTCTCACATTCGTATATTTCTGCCATTCATATATGAAATTCGTCTACATAAAAAGTTGACTAACTTTGTGAATACAGTGGCCTCTCAAGGGGGGGGGGGGGGGGGTTATCAACTACCCACAGGATAGGTGATAAATGTATGAAAAGTGGGGGTCCCAGTGGTTGGACCCTCACTGATCCTATTCAATCGCGGATTCCCCTGTTAAGGAGGCAAATGAATGGAGCAGCAATTACGAATGTACCCTGCTCCTCCATTCAAAGTCTACGAGATGGATGGAGATAGCAGAGTATAATATTTGGCTTTATCCATCACTCAGACATTGAATGGAGCAGTAGGGTGCATGCATTCTAGTGATCAGGGGGGGACCCCAACCAATCATGCATTTAATCACCAATCCTGCAGTCAGTTGCTAAAGGTTTGCTGTGGGACAACCTCTTTATATTACAAACCCGTAAAATGTAAAATAAGGAGTACTGAAAAAAAGCAGATAATTAATGCAAGTAAAAAAAAAATCCTTTTTTCTATAAAAGTCAAAGAGCTACTGAAACCTGGAGAATCAATTTATGTAAAAATCTTCAGGGTTCTATACAACACACACGTGTACTTTAGACAGTAGCCACTGAATGCAGTGGGAGCGTTGTATGTAAAATGAATGTGATTACAAGCTACGATAGCCAAAAGGAAGGCCAATGTAAATAAAAAAATATTACATGAGGTCATGGACACTGCATTACTTATCTTAAAAGGGATGCTGAAAAATATAGCCTTACTATAATATTATAATTCAAATTACTCAGCTAGCATTCATTGCTAGGAAACGGTTTGGAAATATTCAAGATCACACTTGGATCCCATAAACTAGCTAAAGGGCAATTAGAAAAGGTTTGGTTTCTATGTTGCTTTAAACATAAAAGTTGAGCTAGATATTGCCTGAAAGGTTTTGTGCAGTCTAAGGGTGCCTACGCACTAGGGGTATTTTATCTAGCAATGCGAGAGCAAGTGCCTCGCAGCGCAGAGAAAACTCTGCAATATTGCTCATTGTTTTCAATGGGGCCAGTGGCAGTAGCGCCAACCCCGTTAAAACCAAAGGGAGTACCGTATTTTTCGCTTTATAAGACGCACCTGATAAGACACAGGAGGAAAATAGGAAAAAAATATTTGGAACTCCCCCAGACCAGGCAGTTAGTCAGGTAATACATGAGGAATAAAGAGCAGTAGTACCAACTCAGAATGAAGTATATAAAAATTGTCAACCTACCATTCAGAATCCAGGAAAGCTGGGTGTAAATGTAATGGTGATCTTATCACTTAGCTTTCCAGGAGCCCGGAATGTCATGTTTGACTAGTTATAGCAATGTATGTTGTATACATGCTTGCATAACTCTGCAGTTGGCATTCAGGATTCTGAAAGAGCCGAGTGCCAATGTAATGATGATTCCATTAGTTGTCACTCAACTTTCCAGGATCCTGCATGGCATTTCTCATTATGGTTATGTATGGTGTATAAATGTGTGCATAACTAGGCACAAATATATACACCATACATGCAGCTCTCTCCCACCTCTGCTATGTAGCCAACAGATAAGTGTTGTCCATTTGCTCAGATGTCATGGTGTCCTCTCTGGCTTCCTCCTGCTATTTTACTTTCTCTCTCCCTCCTATGCACTCTCATTGGGATGCTGTGGGGTGCGCAAGGTTCTTTAACCCCTTCCCGCCCCATGACGTAAGGTTACGTCATGGGCGCGGGGTACTTCTCGCAAAATGACGTACCCTTACGTCATAGGGATACTGCGAGATCATAGCAAAATAGGCCGTGTTCTTAAGGGGTTAATCTGCATCACGCCCCAGGTGTCATTGTCTGCACCAGCTCAGCAAGTGTAGGAATGTCAAGTGTCCCATTCCAGTAGCAGCAATGACCCCGGCTACAGGTCCTCTGATCTCTGCTTTATGTCCTTCCCAACCTCACCAGAGAGCTCAAGAAAATACCAGCCTAAGGGGTGCAACCATGGACCGAGATGGCATGATCCCGCTACAGCTGACTGATGAGGGGGAGCAGAAGCTCCCTCTCATTAATGAGCGGTTTCTACGAGCATCAGGCGCTGCTACGGATCGTACCTGCAATGTTTATCAGACTGTGAGCTCCATAGCAGAAGCCGTCTGCCCGTACAACAGCTCCCGGCTACTCCCCCGCCCCCAGCAATCAGCTGTTGTCGGCCGCTCTGCTCTCCTGCTGCCTGCTGTTTCCCCGCCCCCAGCAATCAGCTGTTGTCAGCCGCTCTGCTCTCCTGTTTGTATACAAAGGGCTGGCAGCTCAGTGAGAAGGATTTACTATCTGTTTCAGCTGCCGGTCAGGTCAGATCTCAGCATGTTCGCTCTATAGGACGCATTGACTTTTTCCACCCACTGTGGCAGAAGTCTGTGATGCTACCCCATTGCTTTTAATAGGGTCGGCACTGTTGCGGCCCAATTGAAAGCAGTGGGTTGCAGGCAACCCTGTATCGATGATTTTCAGGGAAGGGCTTGAAATAAAAGCCCTTCTCTGAAAAATCATGCCCAGCTGTAAAAAAAAAACAAAAGACATTATACTCAACTAGAAGAGCTGTCCGGCTCTTCTGTCCAGCCCCGGCAGTCGTCTTGTGTGTTCAGGAAGCCGGAGATTGAAAAATCCCCTCCCACAGAAAGCGCTGGTCTCATTGGCTGAGTGCTCAGCCATTGAATGACAGCTGAGCGCTGCCCGTGACTGGCTGAGCACTCAGCCAATGAGACCAGCGCTTTCTGGGGGAGGTTTTTTTTTTTGTTTGTGTTTTTTTACAGCTAGGGATGATTTTCAGGGAAGGGCCGACCCCATTGAAAACACTGAGTGATATCGCAGATTTTTTTTTCTCTGCGCTGCAAGGCTCGAGTGTAAGAAAAAAAGCGCAAATGAGTATGAAACCATTGAAAATCATTGGTTTCATAATCATCACTTTCAAATCGCAAGAAAAAATATCACTAGTGAGTAGGCACCCTGATGCTCACACATGGGAACCTGCACTATATGACTGACCAAGTAGTTAGGAGCATCTAAAAATGGTCTTTGTATGAGAAAAACAAAAAAAGTCAACGGCTCATTGCAAATAAACCCAAACTATTCACTGGACAGAAGTGTTATGATGTAAAAAGGATAATGGAGAGCATCCGATGCAGGAGGCACAAAGACTTTTTGACAAGACTCATGGACGTTCTACTTCAAAACAAAAAGTAGGCACTGGAGCAGGGACAATATATTTTCAATCTATTTCTAACCAAGCATGAAGACACACTGGGTGCTGTTAAAATTAAAAGGGAAAATTGCTATCATCCCTTCTGGAAATCAAGGATTTGAAACTGAAAATCTAAAACCTACCTTAACATGGAGCTCAGGGTGAGAGTTCATGTAATCAAACAGCTTTTGATAGTTCTGGTATTGCTGATCCCACTCAGAGCTGTCACTGTAGCGAAAATCATCACCCAGTGGGACTAAGAGCACTTTAGTGCGGAAGAGCTTTGACTTCTTTCTGTACTGATCTAAAAGCATCCAGGCTCTGCAATGAAATCCATTCAGACATAGATAAACACTAGGGAATGTGGCAAACAAAAGAAGTACAAGCCTAGCTGTAAGCATGGTTCATATCTATGTACAGTACATACAACTATAATATATACATACACACACAATGTGAGCAGAATATAGCATTACCTATGTTCTATATTACTCTCCTGAATAAGTTCGGGGGGTACTCTCCAAGGACAACTGACTCTACCACCAGGCAGACGCTTAAAATCAAACTGACAGCAGATTTTTGGGTCTGGACCGCACGTATGAGGAACATCATAGCTGTAGAAAGGCATCATGTGGCACAAAATATCGGTGCTACTTCCTAAATCTAAAATTGAAAAATACATGAATAAATAAGGACAGTGTAATCCGTTTAGCATCATAGAATTAAAATCATTTTTTTAAAAGTAGCAAACCTTAATGTGAAACATACATCATGTTTGCTAAACCCTGAACACACACTATGTTGCAATGTAAAAGGTGCCTAGACTACACAAATACACTGAAAACAAACTTTAAATCCTGAAATAGATTGCCATTTTCACACTGGAATTTAGAGCACAAACTGGCTAGTATTTCCCCATCCTCTGCAGTCCACTAGTCAGCTTCACTGGGTAGACTGGGACAGGTGTAGCAGAGGGTGCTGGAGTCAATAGCTCTACACTGCTACATACCTGAAGACTAAATAACGCAGAATAGTAACAGAATACACAGACCTCCTCCGCCAATCAGCTGTTTGAAGGGGCTCCAGTGCTTTGCCGAATGCTGCAGCCTGTTCTCTCGCCTGTCACAGCACAGTCATCAGTCGTATGGCCTTTCTGTAGCTCTATGCTCGATATGCAAATTAAGAGGCTGCAGTGTTTGCCTGAGTATTGCTAATTAGTGGGAGTACTTAGAATGACCCTCCATTGTAATACTAGCAAATACAAGTAGTCAGCAGGACTTAATGCGATACAACCAATAAGGTGAGGACAGAGGTCTTTAAATCAAGGTCTCGCCATATAAATAGGGTTTGGACCAAAAACCCACAAAAAACTTGTCATCCAAAAGTAGAAAGTAGTATGGCAGTAAAAAGATGTACTAAAAATACAAAAAAAAAACTTTGTAAACGCTAAACGCTGTACAAAAATGTCTGCGTTAAGAAGGCCTTACTTTAATTTTTACAGCACACCATGTATTTGTGTGGAGCAGCTTCTCAAGGATATGTGAGCTACTGTACAAATATTTCACAGAACAGCTACAAACAACTAAAATATTTAGGGAAAGAACAATGAAAACAAGGTTGATGGCTCAAGGTCCTGCATCGCTCAGATACTTCAGACCCTGAATCCTTCATCTATGAAAGCTGAACTCTCCACAGCTTTCTGTGCTGGCTGAAAGTCATCCAAGTTACGAACAACAAAGATTGTCCTCAACATAGAGCAATCGAATATTAAAAGCATGATTTAACCACTTTGTGCACTTTGGAAATCAGCAGCCCGACTGGTTCCTAAAGCCTGTAGGACGGAGTAGCTAAAGGTCTCTATAAAGCATTAACATCACAAGTTTTTATCTTTGAGCCAACCAAGTTTCATTCTAGCTTTTTTTTCCTAATTAAGGCTCTTAGAATAATCCATTAGGAAAGGCCTGTATTACTGCCTTCGATGTTGAACTGTTACCATTCCAAAAAGCACTGCCAAAATCTCGTTCTTGATGTGCGCAAGCATTCAAGTTTGCAGACAAATATTTTATTACATGAGAAAAACGAGAAAATCAAACCTCATAATTATAGAATCATAAAAACCAACTTTACTTCTGTGCCTGCATAGCACATAGGGAGTGAAGCACAGTGCCACACCCTAATAAATCGCTCATTCTGGCAGACTATTATATACCCACGTAAAACAATGGAAATCTGCTGTGTGGTCATGGATGAGATGTTACTAGAGAGATTCAACACCACTCCTGTCCAAGGCCTCTGCCTAGTGTTACAACTCAGCCCCATTTACTTGAACGGGGCTGATCTGCAAAACCTGAAGCAGCAAATGTACAAGAGTGGCTCTGTTTATAGGGAAAAAAAGCTAAATCTCATACATCCCTTCAAAAGAGGCTGTATCAAGATTACAAGTTATTTACAGGATAGCAAATACCTTGCTGATTGGTGGGAATCTCAACGCCGATACCCCTGCTGATTTCAAGAATGGGGTTCCCACATACCCCATCCTCCTCACTGCAAGGTTACTGCACCCCCTAGATGAGTAGGAGACTGAATGGAGCACTGGTCTTGCAAGTACACTGATGCTCCATTCACCTTTAATGGGACTGCTGAGATAGCTGAGTGCTCGGGTATTTCAGTCTGCCCCACTGAAATGAATTGAGTGCTAACTGTGCATGCTCCATTCATTCTGACGTCACTGCTGGGAGAGAAGCAACCCCCACAGTGACAAGTCGAGTGGCAAACGAGGCCATAGTTCTTGAGATCAGTGGGGATCTCAGCGGTGACATCTACATCAGCCAGCAAGTTATTCCCTATCCTGAGGATAGGCAATAACTTATAATCTTTGTACAACTCCATTACGCTTTGTTTCTTCTCTTTAGAACCAGTCACTGTAATAGGAACAACTTCATTAATTGAGCTAGCCTTATTAGCTAACCTTCCAGCAACCAATAAAAGTAATAACAGAACTTGTGAACAACTACTGGTTTAAAGCACTGCATAAAGATTTGTGAACATTAGCAAAGACAGAGGACCTAAAATAACCAAATGTATATACCATAATACTAAGCAATGAGAGAAGTCATCACATACCCCAGTTTTGTCTCCAAAAGAACTCCAATGTCTTTTTTGTTGAAAAGTGTTTCTTTATTGAATAGTGAATACGTTGGATAACCATGTTAGTTATCCCTGAGCGTTTTAGGAGGTAAGCCATGGTGGGAGAATGTCCAAAAGGATCCACAGCCCATCCAGATACTGGTTTTACACCTGTATAAATAGACAAGGTTTATAGTAGACGGGTGTGGTATAATGAGAAGAACTGGTTCCTTGCTCGTTCCATACAATAATATTGTGTCTGACTTTTACACAGCAGGATTTAGGTCAAAAGTTTGGTTCACTGTTTACAAGCCAAAACCAGAAGTGGATCTAAAAATGGGGAGAAACAAATCTCTCCATCGTTTTGCTCTGCGGAGGTTCCATTCCTAGTTTTTACCTAAAATACGAATTGAAAATAATCGCCTAAATACTGCTATTTAAAAGAGTCCTTTCATTACGATAAATGCAGGAAAAGCATAAATGTTGGGTAAAGATAAACTAAAATAGGGATGTTGCAGTCATTAATAAACCAGCTAGAAATACAGCATTTGCCAATAACCACCCAATACCAGTTTATAGCAAATAGCCATTTGGCTTAAACCTCTGGCAATTTTCCCGATTTCCTCCCCATGAACCCTACACTATACATTTAATAGGAAACTGTTGCCTCTTGCAAGCCAAAAACTTACCAGTTCAAGTAGTGTCATAAATGGTTGCCAAATAAGCATGGGATCCTGCATTAACATGCCAGTTCTTTGAAATGTTTTCTTTTTAAAAGGGCAAGTGCCTACTTGTCAGATGCATTCCTATATTTTAGTGAAATCTTAGACTATACACGAGGACGTATATAGCCAAGTTCATCTATGTAGCTCCTACCACAAGATGCACATCTGGGAATTAGAAGGGTTTATGCTCATTTCGTCACGATCTGTGGACTATTATTAATGGTCGACATGCGGTTTATAAAGAGCGGTCAGACATTTGAAAAAACGTGCACGGCTTGCCTTCATAGCTGCAAGCACAGAAGCCACTATAGAAATAATTGCAGCCGTCGCCTCCTGAACCAGGTCCCAGAGATCTCTTCATGGGATGGGATTTATGGTAAAACTTTTCACTAGACTACCTTAGGATTTCAATCTGTAAGCCCCAACACAAGAAAAGTTGATTTTCCCTTTTAAAAGTATTAGCCCTTTCTGAAAACCAAGATATTTTCTCAAACCCAATGATGTTTAGTCAAACTAAACTGTTCATACAGATGCAGTTTTAGTTTGAAAACAGACAAAATAAGGGATAGCCGGCTTCCTGGCTTGAGGAGCACAAAGTAAAACGCTAAAAAATAAGAAGTGGAATCGACAAAAGCACAAAAGAAAAAAAAAAAACTACCCGTTTAAGAACCAAATAGCTACCAAAGTCTACTACACAGTAATCACAGATCTAGTAGACTCTTCTTCACCCTTTAGCAGAATAGCTGCTGTGCTGGAAATATTACTCTAGTGTGGGTGAAAATTACTGCATTCATTGAGATTTGTTTCTTAAATGCATAGCATACTTCAGATGTCTAAAAATTGATGTTACTAAAGCCTTATTGCTACACAGATACAAGATGCTTGAAAACAAACATTTTTTCCCCTTTGGGTCATTTAAATAGGAAAAAAAACGAAAAAAAAACCAAACAAACAAACCACAACCACTACCTTAAAGAAAAAAGAAAATTAATCTTACCAAGATTTTTCTCCAGCCATTGGTGTCCTTCTATTAATTGGTCAATTATAGAAAAATAGTGAGCGGAAGCTTCATCAGACATAACCCATCCACCCGTAACCATCTCAAACTGTTTCTGCTCAATTAACCTGTAAATTAGATTAAAATAACAGTGTTAGGATTAAAAGGTAGCAGTTAGAATTGGCACAGCATTTAAGGCTAGGTCTACATCACATTTCTCATGTATATTTAAAGTGTACTACAGGAAATCTCTGAACGTACACAGTAAAAAGGTGTCTGTGGGATTACATTAGCTTAAAAGAACCAAAAACGGTGTTCTTTTGGCCTCCATCAGGCTGGTATAGCACAAAATCCTAGAGTGTGGAGTAGATTAAAAGACTACGCTAGACCATTTGTACCAAATAGAACTCCATGATAAAAATGTATACGTTCTCTGCTGGCCCTACAAATTTGCCATTGCTCCTGCATGACACCAAAGAGGACACCACATGGACATATACGATTCCACACGATTCTGGAGTTGTGGCTCACTAAAGGCCAACCTTTATCACTGCCTATAGGAATGCCCAATCATCCAATGGTTTGGGGATCGCATTAGCTCTTTCACATCAACCCACATCATTATCCATGGTCCCCGTGTCCCACTCAACGCTATTTGGTTATATAAAATACCCAAAGTGATTTCAGCTGGATGCAAAGCAATACTCTAGAAATGGCTACACTCTGCCTATCCCACCTTTCTTAGAAAGATCTCATTTATTATGTGCATGGACTTGGTGGAGGCATCTCTACACAAGGAGCCTTCAGTAACAATTTATCACATAGTAGAGCTTCATATCCGTTCTTCAGGTTCATATTAAACAAGCTATACATTAATGTGTTAGACCAATTGTTTGGTATCAAGGAAAGACACTTTGGCAGAACCAAACAATTTTACCCACCTAAAGGGTTTGGAGAATGTCAATATGCCAATTTAGCGCCCAGATTGTTTATGGGCTAGCCAGCAAATACTATGGTGATGTCTATTGAAGCCACCACGTTTTCTCAATTTACAAGAGGAGAACTTGACTTCAATGACACCACCTTTTATATACTGTAGCTTAAACTTTAAAAAAAAGTGGATGATTTGTGTTCTCCATCTTCAGTTCATTAAAATAAATCTGAAGTTTCCCTCTTTCCAACACCTTTTCCCCTTCCCTCTGTGTTAGCAGGTATTTATCTTTTTGCTGACACTTATCCAACCTGTCTTTGTTTAAAAACCTTTTATAACTTCGATAAAAACAAGTTTTAAAAAGTATACGTAAAAAAAGGTGAGTGTAACACAATGTGACCCTCTGGGGGACAGATAACACTGTATGGCATATGTTTAATAATTATATATGTATATCTTAAACAGAGGCCATAAATGTGATGCGAATAGATCCCAATATATATTTTTTGCTCCTTTGTGTCATATCTACAGCAATTCCAAGCCATCCCTACTCCAGAATTCTTCAAATGTCTACTACTTTGGTTATCACTGCTAAGCTCTAGCCCTTACACAAAAACAGCAGAATACATAAAATTTATAAGAGGGGAAAAAGTCACCTTTGCCCATTTTTGTTTCTAATAGCTTAATTTTAGCAAAGTTTATGCAAACCTAACTTCTGATCATTCCTGAAGCTACAACAAGTATGGTGTAGCATCGGGGTGGGGTAAGGGGAAATGTTACTATTTCCCCAAACCCCTCTACCACTCTGTTCATAAGAAAACAGTTAAAATTCTACCCGTCCTAGGCTGAGCTCCCTGCATACAGGTTGGTTTTTTTGAGTTGGTAACCCCTCTTTAGTGATCTTCCGCTTGCCCCTGGTGTAACCTATAGCATTTTATTGAGGTCCATAAACCATTAAGCAGTTTGGCTTCTATTGAGCATTACCAACTGCAAAGTCTTATTTCAGCCTTCTAAAATGCTGCAACACAAAAATATTTGCTTGTGTACAAATTTAATGGTCCTGATAAAAATGTTGAAGGAAAAGTAAATGCTCTCACCACTGTTTAATTTAATTAAATCCCATAGGCATTGTTAACATAATGTTTATTTTTACACAAATAAGTGCTTACCATAGGTCTGAAAAATAATTAACTTAAAATAAATATTTGGGTTTTTATTGGGTCATCCGCTGTTACAATCCATTAACTTGTTTGGCAGAGAAAAAATGTTCTCTTTTTCTCGGTCTACTATGTGCAATTAGAATAGCAGAAAATCTGGGACAGTCATCGAGATGACTAAATAAATCCGGCAATTATCTTGTCAATTGTTTCCAGCAGAAATTTGTTATCAAAATTACAGGTCAGCTAAGTAATCCTGCGGAATACAGTGTAAGCAGCATGGCTCCTGAATTAACAAAACAACGTGTATTGACTTCTGACAAGTCGGCACAATTCCTACTTAATCCACAAATCACATTTTACCAGATTAACATGACACGGAATTCTATTGTCAAAAATCCAAGGTTTGGTGTCTTATTAGAGAAAAAATAAACTCATTTTATAGTCTTCATAATGACTCGTTGCCAAAAAATAAGACCCTTTGCTAGTCCTGTCCAGAACGGCAACAACAATGAACTAGAGAAGTCGGAGTTCTGAGATCTTTTCATAGCCTAACCAGCCCTTTGTGCATCATCTCCTACACAAATGCTGAGTGACAACCACTAATAGTTATTGCAGCTCACATGATGGATGTACTGTAGCCTAACTTTCTTAGACTTGAGAATATACTGTGTATGCTTAGATATGCAGGGATACATCCTATACTTTATACTGCTGTGCAAATGCTAGTTTGTTACAGAGTCTGGAAAAGCTGGTTGGGAGTTGTAATGATGACAGTAAACAGCGAGGGAAGAAACTTACCCAGTAATAGCTGAATACAATTTTTCTTTACAATTTGGCAAAACAAAACAACCCAAGGAATTGCATGTACACAGCAGCTCTATGACCAAAATCTAGTACCAAGGCATTTATTTGCTTCTGTGCTTGGGCTGCTACTGGCAAGTAGCAATGCAAAAAAAAAAAAAAAAAGTTACAAGGTCACTCCAAAAAGGTCTCATATGACCTTAAAAAAAAAACATTAAAAAAAAACAAACTATGCCTATATGCTGTATTAACGCATATGGACATCATAGAGGACACCCCCGCTAAAAGCCAGAATGAAGAGCAGTGCTTTACTAGCACCTCCCATTCTGGAAGACTTAAGCAGTCAGTCATTCGAACGGCCACCATGTAGCACAATATTGTCCCTGCAGAGTGCCTGACTGGCTGCAGCCTCCTTCAGCTGATTTTTGCCGACCGTTCCAACAGCTACATTTTGAAAGAGGGCGTCTTTGTACAGTATTTTAAGGGGGTTGTCTCACCAAATCACAATGGTGTAAGAAACAAAAATGTTTCAGCCCTAACCATAGCTTTAGCTCATCCAAATGGTCAAAAGTATAGGGAGCTACACACAAAAAGGTTTGTGCCAGAGAAGAACAGTCAGCCTAATTTACAGCGACTTTATGCTATTCAGATGAAGGTAAGCACATTTTTGAAAAATAAAGATGGTTTTACATGGAGCTTTTTTTCTAGCAGTTCTTGTGTACCGATGGGAAAATCTGAAACGCTCTGCAAAACATTTTTTTAAGTTTGTGGCTTTTTCCCTGAATCTGGTGAAAAATCCCACACCTCTGAATAAAAATTAAGAGAAAAAAAAAAGTACATAAAATATATTTAAAAGTTGCTAATGAATATTGCTGACCGTATGCTATATCATTGCTGGGGAAATATCTAACCAAGCAAGGATGCCTTTAACAAAAATCAGCATTTACCAGGCTTGTCAAGAGTAAATGAGGAGATTAATATGCCATCCACGGTTGCACCAATCACAAGAGTGCGGCTAACCATAAAACAGATTTATACAGCTTTTATTGTATATAAATGGAAAAAGACTCAAATCTGTACGTATGACTTTCCCCTAGTGGCGGCAGGCCCTAGGACAATCGTCATCCCAGCAAGCAGATCAATGCTTGGCCCCCTTCCACCAAGGGCCCTATAACATGTTCACCCTCATTTGCAACTAGATCATATTTGTTTGCCAACAATATTTCTTTAGAACGTAGCTCAATATGAACAGAACTTTCATTCAGCAAATTCTGTGTAACGGAGAATGGGTTTTTATTACACTTACTTCTTTACGGCATCTCTTTTCTGGTTATCAATTCCATCCCACCACTTGGCGAAGTAGGAGATCTCACTCCATATGAATTTTCTTCCTTTATCTTCTTGCAATTTTACAACCATGTTATTAAGAATGTGCTGTGTCTGGTCTCTGAAATAGTCATCAAAGGTTTTCAGCCAACCTACAAGAGAGATCTGAACAATCAGAAACTTGAAGGTTAAAAGTTTTAACAGAAGAATATCTCCTCTGTTCTACAGCATAATCCAACAGTACTGTGACCTGCAGATGAAGGAGCGCAAATTATAGCAGCTAAATGCTGAATATATGAAGACACGACTGAAAAATACTCGAAAGGGGCTTTAACCATCTTGCAATTTTCAACTGTGATACATTATTCCAGGCTATACATAATACACGATTCTTTTGTAATCTGCATATGATGAATCCAAAAGGTTTTCATTGTACAGAACGACCATGGAATCGTTCAAATAGAAACCCTGTAAAACCGTAACTCAGGAATAGTGCTACAGAAGGATGGCGGTCTTGACCTGTATTCATGAACAGCTTTTTGTATATAACTCTAATTTGTGTTTCCTGTTATTTCTTTTACCTCTTGAGTTGAAGAAACTCCCTACTTCTTTTCAGTTTCTATGAAGCCATCTCTCAGCTAGAAATAGAAACTGACAGTATTTCATGTTTCTGTCACGTTTCTCTGTGGGGTTATTCTCATTTGTATGGGTTATTGAGATGACTAAGCTGTGCAGCAGTAGGCAGTCAACTATATGGCTTACTGTTCTGGAACAAAGTACATCGGGTTTTGTGGCTCTGAATTGTGGTCCTTTCACACTAATTTTCAACCACCGGGGAAAAAAAAAAAAAAAAAGGTACTAAAGAGAAACTGCTTTTAAAAAGGGAATTTCACACAGAATGCATAATACCGCAGTAATGTAACGGGTTGGAACCAACAAAAATATGAATGTGTAACACCTGGCTGTGGTTTCACTAGTTGTGCCAAAACTCTTTATTAGCTCGCTGCGAGCCAAAAGCATTGGGATTGTCTGGGCGTCACATTTATAAACGGGCAGAAAGTTCCTTGTGTATGCCCTGAAAGATGCCCAAATACGTTAGGAAAATACATAAACTGGAATATAAAGATGTCAGTATATTAAAATACATCATGGTGATGGGTGAAAAATACGTATTTCCCTCATAATAAAAAACTTAACATAACTTAATAGTAATCCTTGAAAATCAAAGCCTCATTTAGCCAGGTTGCCATTTAAAACGAAAACAACTAACTAAAGCTTAGGTCTTCGGCACACTTGCCATGTGTCAGAGTTGTGCCCAAGAGGGAAATCAACCTGCAGAGCAGATTTTAAAGCCACAGCATGTCAATTTTATTCTGTACATTTCACCCCTTTCAATGAGCAGGGCGACATACATGAAGAATCTGCAGCAAAACCTGTGAAAAAGAGTATATTGCAGGATCCCCATAAATCTGCAAGGACTTTTCTCCATACTGCATTTACATGTACATCCCCATAGATGTACTGTAATGGTCCCCATTAGTGGTTGTCAACCTGCATGCTGCAGAACTCTTGTATGAGACCCAGATAACATAGAAAAGGTTGAACAGAATACTTAAAACACAAACACAGGAATTGTTTTTAGGACATTCTCTCCGACACATCCAGTGTGTTGATTACTGGTAATAAGCTGGACATCGATTCCGTAGCATTTGAAATGTGAAAGCTTGAATGTGCACATTAGCAGAAAAAATGACCAATTTCAAGCATCAGCTTAGGAGAACTCGTGTACATCATATCTAACAAGTCTGTCTTAACCCTTCTCCTACAATGAAATTTCAGGACAATTAGACAATTTTCATACTTTTTGACATGCAAAAATAAAACCCCATTTGGTAACCCATATGCCTAAAGATGTAAATGATCACAACACTTTCAACAAACGTATCACTCTGACTGACAAATAGAACTACTAAATAATTTTACTTAAAATTATGCTTTTGTGCTGAAAGAAAAAACCAACATTTTGTTTGGAAAAAAACAAAAAACACAGAAAAAAAGGGTGGGGGGGGTATGTAAAGTCCTGTTAAAAGTGCACCTTTTGGAAAGATATATGGGTGGGAGATGAACATGTGAAGTCTGTGTGGATCGAGATAAACAAAATCCTCTTAGGTGTTCTCTATAGGCCACCAAATATAACAGAAGCCGTTGAAAATCTATTACTGAGGCAAATAAATGAAGCAGCAAATCACAGTAAGATTATTGAGAGACTTTAATTATCCGGATATAAAACTGGGAAGCTAAAACCTGCGGACCTCTTAAAAGGTAACAAGTTTCTGTCAGCAACTAAAGATAATTACCTTACTCAAAATTAGTTCCAACTAGAGGGACGGCCATTTTGGACTTCATTTCAATCAACCAACCTGACAGAACAATTGGAGTGCAGGTTGGGGGGGGGGGGGGGGGGCACCTGGGATATAGTGACCATAAATAGAATAAATTTTAACTTTCCTTTTAACAAAGATTTATAGGGGAGCTACAAAAATACTAAACTTTAGGAAAGCAAAGTTTGATCAGGTCTGAGATGCTTTTAACTGACTGGGACAAATGTCCTCGAAAATAAGAGTACATAAACGTAGATGGGAAAATATGTAAAAACATCTTAAATACCTATTGTGAGTGGTTGCCATCTTCCAGGAATAGAAGGGTTAGAAGTAGGAGAAAAACAATGTGGCTCAATAGAGATGTAATGGGGTAATAAAACAGCAAATAGAAAGTTTAAACTACTAAAACAAGAAGGGTTTCTAAGAGACACTGTCCTGGAGTACCTCAAGAAAAATCAGCATGTGATATGTAATAGCAGCGGCCTCAACATCACCACGCTCCTAGGACTGAGGAGCGCAAGTCATAAGGGACAGCAAGAAGGAAGTCACTGTGAGCAGCAGACAGCGCTGTGAACATGAGCACGCAGCTGGCACCGAAGGAGCGCAGGAGCACATCCCTGATAGCAGTGTCAGCAGCGGAGCAGAACCCACTTCAGTTGGCTGAACATCTGAACGCTGTTATGAGCATCAGCGGGGAGCTTACATCAGGGACGGCACTATTATACTGAGCTGCCAGGACCTGTAGGGGAGCGATGTCAGCTGCCAATCAGCTACAGGGGGCGTCACCCTTGTCACTCGTCTGCACCAGTACTTCTTGGTGGCGTCAAAATACAATAATACTGCTTCTCTACTCATGCAGTGACCATTGGAACCCCGTTTCTGGCAGTTGGGCCCCCGACCAATCAAAGAGATCTCCTATCTACAGAAAAAGGGGTAACTTTATATTTTGGTGCAATCTCTTTAGCAGGAAGTTTTGTTCCTACTCTCACTTGTTGCTCCCTCCTGCACCAACACAGAACCAGCGAGTAAAACATTTCATCCAGCTCACCAACTTCAAATGAGTGCTGCAACCCAAATATTATATCCAAAGCTTTCAATCTGTCCAGTTAAAAAAAAATTAAACCACTGCCTTCTTCCTGAAGATCCAGTCTTCGATATACAATAGGTATATTAATAGATTAGTAATCTACGAATGTTCTGATTCTTCTTGCGGCAAAATTTCAATTTTTGGTAGTAGACCAATTAAAAAGTTCATGCACAGCTCAAAAACTATAAGGCCAAGTGGCAGGATAAATGGATGTAAGTCTTGCAACCCCAGCCTTTTATGTGCTCTATGTAAAATTACATTTAGTATTACATTGTTTGACAATTACAAAGCAGATGCCGAATTTAAGATAGACATTTAAAGACATGAGAGAATAAAGAACATATTCTGCACAGCGCTTTCAGCTTGATTATGCTATTGTGTTAGTGTAATAAAACCTAATTTACTCTTACATTTCCGTATATTACCCTGGTTGAGAAGATTTAACAGCCATGAGTTCTGCTCATTCCCAATGCTTGCTTTTATGAGAATCACTGAATGTAAGGATTTTATTTTTGTATCTTCAGGGTTGTATAGTTTTAGTTAAACACCACTGAGCCATTTTTATTTTATTTTATTGTCGAAAGACAAATTAATTGTTGCAAACATTGTGAATGCAATGCAGCTAATCCTAAAAGCTCAAAAGAGATGATATCATTAGACAAATCAGTTACAATACTTCCGCAGAGGGACAACAAGTCTTCCGATAGATTCTACCACCCTTGACTCTTAACCACTAAATAATGAAGCAAATAACTGCAACACATTTGGGTTAAGCTTGGCAAAATATCTGAAAAGGGAACCTGCCAGTCATTGCCTAGAAGCCCATATACTAGGGGTTTAGCTAAAGGCTTATAGGTCCTGGTGCAAAGTTTTCAGCTTGGGGGGCCTCCTGGCAAACAGTCATACCGTGACCAAATTATATCACCATACCGTGCATAAATTATATCACCATTCCGTTACTGGATGACACACCCAAACAGGAAGTGAATATTACCACTATACCATTACTAAATAAAACCACCATACTGTGACAAAATACCACCATAATATGAATGGTTAAAATCACCATACGGACCATACCGTGACTAACACTGTGACTGCTTAACACCATATTGCTGCTGAATTTTTTTTTTTAAAAGCACTACAATTCTGAAATTACGAGAATATAGTATTATACATTACCAATATACCTGGGTGTATGACTGTCCCCTTTTGATATACTATGACCCTCATGTGTCCCCCAGATATATAAGTCCCATGTGTCCCTCCTATATACAGTAACCCCTCCCTGTGCCCTACTCCTGTATACTGTAACCTTCTGTACTCCAACTTCTGTATACTTTGACCTTAACCTATCCCACTTCTATATACTATAGTATGGCCTCTGTGTCTTCCTTACTATATGTTCTAAACCCCATTTCTATATGCCATGACCCCATGTTCCCCTTGTGCCTCCCCACTCCTATATACTATGACTCAGCATATAGGAGTGGGAAGCACAGCAGGTCATAGTATAGGAAGGGGGCACACAGATCATACTGTGGTATATAGCTGTGGGACATAGGGGGCTCATAGTATATAATTGTTGGGTTACAGAGGGTCAAAGTATAAAGGAGTGGGAGCAAGGTGTAGGATGTTTTGGTGTGTTCTGTCTTCCCCGATTATCCCTGCATGGTTTCCTCTACCCCTCCGGTGCTCAGTTCTGTGTGTTCTTTAGGTGCCAGCGCCTGGTGTCCTCATGCAGGCGGTCATGATGTAGCTTGGCTCCTGACCATCACAATCATCAGACTTCTGGTGCTGCCCCACTGTATGGACTGCTGCAGTACAGGAGACAGTGGGAGGTGGAAGCTGGCCGGCGTCAAGTCAGTACAGAATACAGCAGTATTCACGCATAGCAGAGGAGGGGCCACCATAGGTCTATTAGGCTACGACAGGATAGTACAGAGCCAAGTCAATGACCTGTGGGCCCCCTGGTCACTTTTGCGACCGCTGTGACCCCTATAGCTATGGCAATACTATAAACTTCATTTATAACGCCTATAGTTTAAAATGGAACTTTCTGCAGGTTTGTGTTCCTGACCATGGGCATCGCAAAAAACAGACAGGCTCCTAGATTACATAAAATATTAGATTTTACACACACAGTGCAAATTAAGACTTTTTTTCAATAATCGAAGGAATCGGATGTCTGATTGACTCAAAATGTATTCTGCAGCAGGACAACGAACCCGAGCATACAGCCAATGTCATTATGGACCATCTTCAGCGGACAGAAGAAAAAGAACAAGAAGTCCTAGAGGTGATATTATGGTCCACAGAGTCCTGGTCTCAACATCACGCTTATGTGGGATTGCATGAAAAGGAAGAAGGATTTGAAACAAGGCCAAATCCATAGAACACATTAAGTTAGTTCTCTAAGTTGTTTGGAACAACCTCCCTGCCAAGTTCCTTTAAAAAAAAACTCACAGGGCATATTTTCCAGTTTTCTACTATTATATTAGGTGAAAACTGATAGGCTTGTGGGGGGTCCGACCAATGGTTCTCCCACCGATCTTGAGAACAGGGATTTCATCTGCCCAACTTCCAATCACTGCTGGATCTATGCCCCGACTGGGTGAATAGAGCGCTGGTTGCGCATGCGCAGTGCCACTCTACTCCTCATTTCAGTGACTGACGGACATCTATGTGAGCTATGGTATTATTTTATAGAGTGAATAGATGCCACCAAAGAGTGTGCATATGAAGGAAGCTTTACCAGGTTATTTTCTCTTCTTCAGACATTGGGAACTAAATATTATAGCCCCCCTCTCCAACTAAAACTTTAATAGGACATTCTACCACCATGTTTAAAAAATAATAAACTATATATAAAATTTCTGTGGGCTCATCTTATGATACAGGCCGCTTTTTCTATTAATCTGCACAGTATACTAAATTTCACACTCAAAAATTTGTTCTACTCGGCGGCGTACATAGAAGACTGGGGGCACCATAGCAAACATTAAATGAGCCCTCATTCAGGCGCTGCTTGACCTTACAACACTCCTCCTTAGGCCTCATGTCCACAAGGAAAATCAGGCCCGCTATGGGTCCTTCCTGCCCCGCGGACATGAGGGCTGAAAATAAGAATAAACTCACCTGCTGCGGTCCGTGCGTGTCTTCCTTCCTTCGCGGCCGGATCTTCTTTCTTCGGCCCGGCGGACGCGCTCATCACGTCGGCTGCGTGTCGCGCGCATGCGCCGGGCACATCCGCCAGGCCGAAGAAAGAAGTTTCCAGCCGCGAAGGAAGGAAGACCTGCATTGCCCGGTGCAGGCGAGTTTAATTCAGGCGCGGGTCTCCTACGAATCCGGACGGCTTCCATAGGCTTCAATAGAAGCCTGCGGGAGACCCGCACCTAAATGGAGCATGTCTGGATTTTTTCCTGCACGCGGGACCTGCACCTGCAGGGAAAAATGACATCCGCAGGTATTTAACTACCTGCGGGTGTCTAATGCATCCCTATGGGGCGCGGTTCCGCGTGCAGGAAAAACTCTGCGGATTTAAAATCCGAATTTGCCGTGGACATGAGGCCTGACTATCTCATTTCATGGGTGCGAGTTAGGTACAAGCATACTTCTTAGAATTTAAAGAGTATATGTTTAACATTCGGAGAGGACATTCCCTTGCTCACACACATCTTTATACTTTGTTTCCTTGCACTTTTGTTTGTTCTGTATGAAAATTGATAAACCAGTTCAACTGGAGTTCCCTAGAACTTAAAGCATAGTCAATACTTACTAGAAATACAAAGTTTCGTACAGATCCTGGAGCTTGGTGATGGCTGCTAATATTTAAGGTTATATCATAGCAACTCCTCAACTCTGACCTTAAATACTTTGTACCGCTTTGCTTTAAAAACAAGACTACTTGTAATGATTAATTAGCGTCATCTACCCGTGTTACAAGATTGAGGTAAATAAGAACCCAAAATGTGGTCGATCCTATAAACAAATGTGAGGGAGACCACAAAGAAAAAAAACAAACACACGTTTTCTTAAAGGCTTCTATCCTCAAAACAGCAGCACCTGTTGACATGGTTATACATTACATCACGTCCTTACATGATTGACCACGAATAGAATTAATAGTTTTAATTATCTGCCGTGCTCAAGAAATAATCCTACTGAAAGGAAATTTCTACGATTTGATTCAATTGCGTCTACTTTAAGACGGAAAGTGTATACTGTATATAAATTATGCATGCAAATTACTTTGATCACTGTGAGCCGTTGGTGCTGAAATGAATCAGTACTGAACCCAACGGAAATTAATCTCTCTCTGAAACATTTATGAGAATTAGTCAACTCATAACACAACAAAATAATGTTCATTTCTTGCTAAAATGAACCGTTTGAAAATATGCAGTAACAATGCCAGCAACGCATGCAATCCTCATAGCTGAGCCAAGTGCCACCAGTTCTTCCTTTTACTTATTCTTCCTACAAAATAGCAAAAATCCTAAACTCCGGTCTCCTGCAAATTTTGCAGCAATGCAGATAATACCATCACGGCTAAACAAAAACACCACTAACAAAAACTCTGAACTTAAAAAAGGAAACCTGTAATTTCAACTTTTTTTTTTTGTAAAGGGAAAGCCTAAACTTTAAAAGCATCTTGAACCCTTTAATGGCCAGCGGGTTTTTTTCCCCCATTCCTACTTTTGAAGAATCATTACTTTTTTTTTAACTCTTCTGTCGCCATAGCCATCTGAAGGCTATTTTTTTTTTTTTTTGCAAGGAGAGTGGTCTTTTTTTTTTTCTTTTTCCTTTTTTAAAGTACCATTTATTGTACCGCTACTATATTAGGCCAATATATGACTTGGTTCCTGCATTTATCACCAGCATGCCCCCCTGCAGGCTGTATCTCCCTGGGTTAGTAGATGCTATGATCTATTTGCACATTGTACACAAAGGAAAGCGGTATATTTTATTCTATATCTTTATAGAATACCATAATAAATAATAGCATCATGAAGAACATTATAAAGCAGCCCTATGCAGCATAGATGCAATTTCAGTAGCTGTGAGAAAGTAGTAGCTGCAGCCAACTCTGTATCAGGCTGCTCTCACACATACATCCAGAAGGCGTCACGCAAAGCTATGACAAAACAACGACTTTGTGTGACTTTTAGAGCGCATGTTACAGCGTTTAACACCGCCCTCCAAGGCAAAGTTTATTCAAAGTGCAATACCTATTTAAATTTATTCCTAAAATATAGAGTCAATGGAGTTATAATCAGTTCCTCAAAAAGTTATTTACAAAAAAAGAAATCCCCATAGATCCCTATAATGCATTTTTCAGGTCAGAAAGCCCACGGTCAGGCCAGGATACTCGTCTGTGATACCATTAACTGAAAATGGCCTTAAACTGCATTATACCATCTTTAACAAGAAAGTCTACTTTTTAAAGCATTTTGTATTGTGTCAAGATACAAACCTATAGACCCCTCCCACGGCGTAAGTCAAGCAGAATAGCTGAAGGGGCTTATGAAGGGGAGATACCGCATTTGTTCATTAAAAGACAGTTTGTCATAGCCAGTTAAAATAAAGCGAGGATGTGTAAGAAGTATTGCAGCTGCCACAGGGAGAGAATCGATGGCCTACCCAACATCCTACCAGACAGTACACGGATTCTATAGACAAGTATTAGCTACGATCATGTTCTTTATGGAACCTGTCAATGGTGCCTTTGGCAGCCACATTTCTAATATAGCCAAGAACAGTAATGCTTGTTTTAGGCCTTTTCTTTTTTTTTTGGAACATTCAATTTTTATTGAAAAGGTTTTACAAAGTAATTGTAGTAGTATTAATGAACAAATGACATAACCTCATTGATTAGGTCATCACAGAGAGGTTGCTTTAGGTCCTTTATAGATGTCCTTTAAAAGTCTGCATTTATGAAATGTGTCCAAGTAAACTAACTCCAGAAGGGAGTTGGGATTTGTAAAGCATAAGTAGCCTGCTTTTATAATGCATGAATGAGTAAGAGGACTTTATATGAAGTAAATGAGACTTCCTACTGAACATTACCGAATTGGCATTGAACGTTAATAGTTTTGACTACTGCAGTCAACTCAAGAACAGATGCAATAAAACCCTCCGGGGGCATTGGGCACTTGATTTTTGTATATGAAGCTGAATAGTTTCATCTTATGCCATTTATTAAGTTAATAATAGTGAAGTGTGTCTAGAATTACCGTATCGCCTGTATAGAGAAATTATCAAAAGCCATCCTTCACTTCATAAAAAGGACTGCTACAGTTTAAAGTGTACAATACCACTTTATCTAATTTGCTCCTGCAAGCTTTAGATTTAATATCATTTATGAGCATTATACATAATCAATACAAAAGTGTCTGTAAGGACACACGTATTGTAATTTTATTTTAATCATCTCCCAGATAATACAAGAGTACATATGAATCAGACCAAATTCTATTTCATGGTTCAGAGGCTCAGATATTGCCAGTACACTAAACCCAGGAAGTTATCTGCATTTCCCTTGCGAGTGCCTTTTTTTTATTATTAGGTAACTAGCAGTTATGTTTGCGAGAATAATTAATTTCAACCATGATCTTAACAAGATTCAAAAGTAAAGAGCAGATTATAGGATCTTGGTTAGGCCGAGGACACGGTAGCTAGCATAAGTAGACGCAATTTAATTAAGAAAAAAGATAAACCAAGAGAGGAAAGCGGCCGATTGTGGTCCAACATTCGCTCTTTTCAATGTATAGCTCTATGTTATGTATGGTAAGGGGAAGTAGATAGACCCTACTAAAAACACATGAGAGTGGGCCCTGCATTTTTTTTGGGGGGGGGGTGGGGGGGGGTTCGGAAGAAGTGAGGAGAGTTTTTTTTAAATCATTTTACATGGGTCGACTGCTTAAGAGCCCTTCTGCCATCTCAAAGGTTGATGCTTCTAGGCTTTCACACGGGAACGCTAATTGCTAACTGAAGGGAGACGAAATACATCGGAGATCTCTTCCATCGGTTCACCACTATTTAGAGTAATTAGGTAGTAGTTTGTAGATAAAATGACTTCTGGTTTACAGAGGCGGATAGCCGCTTGGCTTTTAGGCAAGCTGAACCAAACAACTGAAAGATTCTCGCTTACTTGCCCTGTCGAATTCCTACTTTTACACGGGACGCTTGTTGCCTCTAATGGCTTCTTTGAGCGATTATTTGAGAGAGTCTCAGTCCATGTAAAAGTACTCTATAAATTCTAGGGATTAGTGGGAATGAGGGGGTGACAGGGTGGCAATAAAATGCATCACTGTTTATCTAACAAGCTATCTTATTGAGCTTATAATTCAGCCAAATTGAATGAGTTGACACTGGGACCAACCTCCCCGGGCAGTTTCTATGGAACAGGTTATGTAGGGCCTCAATAGACTCGGTCAATGTATTGCAAAGTAACTCAACTATTTACATGTATTCTATCTAGTTGTAAAACTGGTAAATCGAGCTGCGCATAAACCATACCATGACAAACCGTGCACACATGATTTACCTGGATCATTGTGAGAGTGAGGCACAAGGAAAACCTGAAGAATTTCATTATCCCACTCATGCTCATCGTAGGTTATATCAAATCCTTGTTTCCATACACCACCGTCTGGATTATCAAAGGGAAGAATTTCATACACATCCAGCATCTAAAATAAAAATAAAAAATTACTTGGTACATCAATACAGAGACTACCAGAATTTTTATTATGTCTTTTGAAGACCATGAATAGGAGAATGTGTATACACAGCATAACAAATTAGTATGTTGAGAGCCCATTACTACATATCTAAGTTACAGAAACGGCTACAAAATTATTCTAAATATAAGGCTTGCAAATAACTTGTGGCCTTCAGTTTCCATACAAAGTCAGTAGATACTGCCTTAAAGGGACCCTCAAAATGTGCAGAAAGTCAAATGTACATAATACACAAAAGGTGGCAGTGAATAAACCAGTACTGCCAAGCAATAAAATAAAAAAGTTGGAAAGATGCTCACTGTAGTGGAACAGACAAACTTACCTCACCCCATCCCCTTACCACTCCAGCTTTGATGGTGCCAGCACCCCCACTGTAGCAGTGATGTCACCAGTATTAGGGACATGCGACTGATGCAGGCAATTATTGGCCCACTTCAGACAGTGAGTAACTACAGCAGTCATATGTCCCATTATCAGGACTTCATCGCTACTTCAGTATGAAAGCACATAGCAGTTGTGAACCAACACCAACTAAGGTTTAGGTGAAGGTAATGTGATTTTTGTGTCTTTCTAGCACAGTGACCAACTTTCCAAAAAGGTTTTTCTCCTGGATAAGCCCTTTAAGAACTATATACCTTTCCCGGTAGATGGCTCCCAAGTCAAATTTTGCATCTTTCAAGCATCGGGTCTACATTTGTAAATAGATTCACACGAAGAACTGAACTTTGTACATTTATGCCAAAACCCAAGTACAGTCTTCTGCAAAGTGTACAGCTGGCATATGACCCATATACGGCAAGATGACAATACGGTCTCATGAGCATTACATGACTTTATTCACATCAAGATCAAAGCCTTGGCAGTTACTGAAATCTAAATGTCAAAACCCATTTAACAAATGGTCACCTGGACATAAGTTCAAAAGTACAACAGAAAACACTTTAGATTCTGAAACAATCGCACAAAAACCATTCCCTGCCAGGTTCCACAGTGAAATTTTCTGCTTGGGTGCTTTATTTGTTCTTACTTGTCATCACTAGCATTTTTACAAGCTGTGTCTGTGTAACAGGCAGAATTTCTAGAATTGAACAGGTACCTTCTTCAATGCAGCAAATTGTACTACTCAAAACATTAAATAAATCAATACAAAAAAAAAAATTCTAAACCCAGTCAATGATAGAATTTAAAAAAATTAAAACTATGGCAGTCATCAGAAATAGCTCAACATCCTATTCTGTCAAACGTCCTTCATCTGGTACCCTACTGTGTACATATAGAAAGCGCATAAATGCAGCTTCGATGGCCAGTGCTCCATGCATTTTTACATGAAGAATATGATCTTTGTAACGCCTCAAGTTCATACCATATACACATTGTCAAAAGGAAAAAAAAAAAAAGCACCTAGGAGTTGTCGGAATCAGATTAAAAACTTTATATGCGCGATAGGAACATAGGGAAAAGTTTTCAACTAGCAATAATCACGCCTCGGATAAACCTCATTGGCTATGATACTGATAGGAACATAGCATGTTAGGCTGAATGAAGACAAAGTCCATCTAGTTCAGCCTGTCTTAACCTCCCCAGAAGGAGGCCAAAAACAACAACAAAAATAAACAGCAGCAAGCCAATTAGCTCCTATGGAGGAAAAAAAAATCCTTCCTGACTCCATAATGGCAGCCAGAGTAATCCCTGGGTCAACATTTGAGATCAACAACCCCACGGCTAATGTCTATATCCTGTAATATCACAGTGCTCTAAAAAGACATCTTATTCCCTCTTAAACTCCTCTATGGATTTTGCCATCACCATGTCCTCAGGTGGAGAGAGTTACAGTGTCTCACTGCTCTTACAGTAAAGAACCTATGTTGGTGGTGAAACCCGCTTTCTTCTAGACGTAGAGAATATCCTCTTGTTACCGTTGCAGTCCTGGGTATAAACAGATCATGGGAGAGATCCTTGTATAGTCCCCTAGTGTGTTTGTACATAGTTATTTGATCGCCCCTTAGCCGTATTTTTTCCAGGGTGATAGTCCCCATTTTGATAGCCTCTCTGGGTATTCCAGTCCTCCCATTCTGTTTATTAATTTAGTTGCCCTTCTTTGAACCCCCTCAAGCACTGCAACATCTTTCCTGAGCATCAGTGTCTGTCCAGAACTGTACACAGTATTGCATGTGGGGCCTGACAAGTGCCTTATATAGTGGAAGAATAATGTTCTCGTCCCTCGCCCCTATACCTCTTTTAATGCCCCCCAAGACTATTTGCTTTTGCAGCAGCTGATCGGCATTCATTGTTCCAGTTAAATCTGTAGTCAACTAGTACCCCCAGGTCTTTTTCCATGTCACTTTTCCCTAGCTGTACCCCATTTAGTGTATATTGGTGACATCCGTTTCTCCTGCCCATGTGCATATACTTACATTTATCAACAATGAACTTGATTTGCCATTTTTCTACCCAAGCCCCCAGCTTATCTAGGTCTTGTTGCAGCCGCACATTGTCCTCCGTTGTATTAATTTTCTTGAATAATTTTGTATTGTCTGCAAATATTGATATTTTACTGTGCAGTCCCTCTATCAGGTCGTTGATAAATGTATTGAACAGAATGGGGCCTAATACTGAATCCTGTGGCACCCCACTAGCAGTGGTGGCCCAATCAGAGTACAAACCATTTATTACTACCCTCTGCTTTCTGTCTCTGAGCCAGTTCTTTACCCAGATACACACGTTTTCGCCCAGACCAAGCGGTTTCATATTACATATCAAACCTATTATGTGGCACGGTGTCAAATACTTAAAGGCCCATTTACACCGAGTGATGATCGCTCAAAATTCGCTCAAACGACAGTTTGAGTGACAGTTTTGAGCGATCATCTTTGCATAACTAAGTAGCTAATTAGCTACTTATGAGTTATGCAGGGGGAGTAGGACACCGCCACGTTAGATCGGAGAATAATGCAGCTGTTTTGTATATGCAAACGGCTGCTTTGTTCTCGTTGGTGTCCCACTGAACTGCTAGCTCCGACAAACTGCAGGAGCGCTGACAGCTCCTTTGTTCTCGGGAGCTTTCAGCTGGTATCTCACTGAGAAGTCCCAGCGGAATACCAGCTGAAAGAATGCTATCAGTGCCGCCCGCTGAGAAAATCAGCGTGCGGCACTGATAAGGCTCATCGCTAATTTTTAGCTTGCTGGAAATGAATGATGAACGAATAGTGCATGAACAGAGCAGGATGGCAGCGCATTTAGACACAACGATCATCGCTCAAGAGATTGCTTTTGAACAAATTCTGAGCGATAATCGTTGTGTCTAAATGGGCCTCTAGAGAAATCCAGATATACAAGATGAATAGATTCTCCCAGGGCCAGACTAGAGCTTACTTCATCATAGAAGCTGATCAAACGTTTATATAAGCAAATACAATATCAGAGCAATAGAATAATTTGAGGAAAACAAAGCAGCTGAAGGGAGACTTTTGAACCCTCTTGGACCGCCCCTAGCATGAGCCTCGTGTGGTGCAGAGTGTAAGCTCTCGCCTACGACCTGAAGGTTGCAAGTTCGATCCCCGCATGAATCAGGTAGCCGGCTCAAGATTGACAGCCTTCCATCCTCCGAGGTCGGTAAAATGAGAACCCAGCTTGGTGGGGGGTAATTAATAATTACCTGAAAGCGCTGCGGAATAAGTTGGCGCTATACAAAATACCATGATTTGATTTGGATGCAAGTTGTGATGCGGGTTGGTATGGAGGCATATGAATATGGTATCCTATCGCATATCTGTCCACATTTGATCTAAACAGCCTGTGTAAACTTGTAGGGTGTCGAAGTTTATCCCATACATGTTCTATTGGCGATAAATATGACGACTGCACAGGCCATGGAAGTGTGACAAATGTTGTGGAAGTAACCCCTGTGTGCGGCATAGCATTATCCTGCTGGGAAGCCACCATGAGAGGAACACATGTGGCTGCAGGATGTCCTGAACATATCGCTGAGCTGTCATTGTCCCACGTACCACTACTCAATGTGATATTGCCACGATTTTGTCGCCAGTGTGAAACTAGCCTAAGTTCCAAATGAGCTTTGCTGTAGCATATTATATACACACACTATATACACATACATACACAAACCAAAACTAATACTTTAACTGCCTCTTTCCACAGTTGTACATGTCATACGGAGTTACTTTATAATACTGTGCATTATTTGTTTCTTGAGGATGTCTCGAGCATTTCTCAATTCAGAGGAACAGCACAATGCAGAGTTCTAAGAAAAAGGTTCTCTAGAATTGTTGTTGCATGGGGATTACGAGTATTTACCAAAACACACAAGCCAATCAAAAAAAATGTGTGTCAAATATAAAAACAAATATGCCAGCAGCATAAAACAACAACTATGAGAATGACACATTAGGAAGAAGCCAAGTGTGTAAACAAACCCAATTTTACACACACCGTCCACACCTTCATAAAACATGAACTTGGCACATGCAGAATCTTGTTATAACAAACTATTAAACCAAGCAATAACTAATATAATAAAAAGAAAACCAACCAAGCTAAGTAAATGCTACGTATACAAGCAATTGCAGGTTTTTCAAGAAAAATAAAAAGATATCATTGGCAGCTTGTACATGAACGATTTTTTATCACCGAACAACAGGTAAGTGAAGGCGGCCAAATACAGCTGATGGACAAAGAATTACTTAGTGCAAAGCCCTCGGCTCAACCTACCCATAACATGCATGCCTCAACTGATGGATATGAACATCTTCCAGATACCTATAGCATGACTTATTACCCTGAGAAATAAAAGAAACGGACAACGAACAACCATCTGTCCATTCTATGTTACCCATCTGTCCCTATAGATAAGCTTAAAGAAGAAACGACCAAACAAACATTCAGGAACATTAAGGGCTCATGTCCACGGGCAAAATAAGAATTAAAATCCGCAGCGGATTTTAACTCTTCTTCTGCCCACGGATCCGCACCCCATAGGGATGCATTGACCACCCGCGGGGTAGATAAATACCCGCGGATGGTCAATAAAAAGGATTTAAAAAAAAAAAATGGAGCATGAAAAAATCTGGACCATGCTCCATTTTCATGCGGGGCTCCCGCGGGGACGGCTCCCGCGGGCTTCTATTGAAGCCTATGGAAGCCGTCCGGATCCACGGGAGACAAAAATCATATTTTACTCACACGCTCCGGTTCTTCTCTTCGGCGCGGCGCCATCTTCTCTCAGTCGCGGCCGGATCATTTTGCTTCGGCCCGGCGCATGCGCGGGGCACGTCACCGACGTCATCATGCACATCCGCCGAGCCGAAGAAAGAAGATCCGGCCGCGACGAGAGAAGATGACGCCGCAGCGAAGAGAAGAAACGGAGCGGATGGGAGGTGAGTTTATTCTTATTTATTGCTATTTTCAGCGCTCATGTCCGCGGGGCAGGAGGGACCCGCTGCAGATTCTCCATGGAGAATCCGCAGCGGGCCCGATTTTCCCCGTGGACATGAGGCCTAAGTGCTGTTAGGAGTGCTCTTTTTTTTTGCTAATGTTCAATTTCTACATCACAAAATAAACTTTAAAAAATACAACACGACCTTAGGTGTGTCTTTCAACTGCTAATACAGTGTAAATAGGCACTAACATTTCCACAAGCTTCATCTAAAGAGTACAAGCAAACATAAGAAAACTTGGTAAGATACTCTATAAGCCTTTTCTTGGCCTCATAGCCTCTTGAAGCAATAGCTCACTGTGAAATACTGCCAAAGTCCATCTGAAAATGGATCAGCTCACTGAGGCATCAGGTTACATGTTGCCCATGGAAGTCTATTGAAAACTTAAATACATATGAATAGCGGTATGGTATGCAATAAATGAAAATATGGAGCAATATATTAATATAAGTAATTAGTTAAATAAGATCTTGGAATAGCAGGCTCTCATGGTGAAAATGAAACTAATAATGTTTTTATGTGGCTATACTATAAATATAACAATAAATGGAATGAAGGTGAATAAGGTTGTGTCTCCGGAATGAGGACAGGGAGAAAGCTGAACTCCAGTATAATTAAAAGGTGGTATAGGAATTAATACTCAGGTGTTTGATTTTAATTGTCCAAGTCACATGTTTTTAAACTGAACAGTGAGATTATACAGAGGAGGTAAACAAGAACCGGGTTATGGTTCAAAAACGTACTCCGTCTGACTTATTAATACTGAGGATTCTCGGAAGTCTGTCCTTGAGAGAGCGGGGTATTTTCTACATATTCTATCAAAAGCGTGTCATGCAATCTCCGTGGGAGTTATATCGCCACGGATTTCGCAATGACAACTCGCCCGTAGAGCGGCAGCCTTATAATCTCTGAAAATTAAAAGTCCAGCAAAGAGTTACGCAACACATGTGGACTGTATAAAATACAGTAAGCACAAGATGGGGCGCTGAAAACACGAGGCGTATAAACAGCAGCAGAAAGTGACGAAAGACAAAATGCTCATGTATTTCTTAGAGGGTTTTTCCCACAACTTAAGGCCTCCTTCCCACGAACGGATTTCCGCCGCGTAATTCGCGGCGAAAATCCGCTGCGTTGCCCGCAGCTATTAGGTTCTATTGAACCTAATAGCACAATGCTCACGATGCGTAATTCCACCGCGGAATTACGCACCGCGATTTCTCCCGTCCTCACCCGCAGCATGCTCTATTTTCTGCGGGTGAGGACGGGCTGTACGCACTGACGGCTTCCATTGCAGTCAATGGAAGCCGTCCATTCACGCTATCTCCCGCTGTCACCAGCGGGAGATAGCGTGAAAAAACGCTTTCCCGCCCACCGCCGCGCGTCATATGACGCCATATGACGCGCACGGCCGCGTCACGTGACACGGCCGGCCGCGTCACGTGACACGGCCGGTGACGCGCGGCGGTGGGCGGTGACGGGCGGCGGTGGGCGGGGAAGCGATTTCACGCTATCTCCCGCAGGTAAGTATAGGGGCTCTGGGGGGCGCCGTGACGGGCTTCACAGCGTAATATTACGCTGCGGAGCCCGTCACGCTCGTGGGAAGGAGGCCTAAAACAGCAAAACTGGTAGTTATCCATGGGATAGCGGCTAACTTGCTGATCAGTAGGGGGTCTCACTGCTGAGAACCCCGCTGATCTGCAGAATGGGACTTCTGTGCCCTGTTCTCCTGTCATGGGAGAGGGTCGTTTCCCCCTCCCCCTCCCTCCTCCAATAACAGGACAAAGTCATCGACATAAGGGACAGGCTACACATACCTCATCAAGAACCCGTAAATCATGCTTAGGAATCTGCTGATTGGCAGGGATCCTGAGTGCAGAAACCCACAAATCAAGGACTTACCCTGAGTATAGGTCATTAATAGAGATGAGCGAGCACCAAAATGCTCGGGTGCTCGTTACTCGGGACGAAATTTTCGCGATGCTCGAGGGTTCGTTTCGAGTAACGAACCCCATTGAAGTCAATGGGCGACTCGAGCATTTTTGTATATCGCCGATGCTCGCTAAGATTTCCATTTGTGAAAATCTGGGCAATTCAAGAAAGTGATGGGAACGACACAGCAGCGGATAGGGCAGGCGAGGGGCTACATGTTGGGCTGCATCTCAAGTTCCCACTATTAAGCCACAATAGCGGCAAGAGTGGGCCCCCCCCCCTCCCAACAACTTTTACTTCTGAAAAGCCCTCATTAGCAATGCATACCTTAGCTAACCACCACACTACCTCCAACAAAGCACAATCACTGCCTGCATGACACTCCGCTGCCACTTCTCCTGGGTTACATGCTGCCCAACCCCCCCCCCCCCCCCCGCACGACCCAGTGTCCACAGCGCACACCAAAGTGTCCCTGCGCAGCCTTCAGCTGCACTCATGCCACACCACCCTCATGTCTTCATGTCTATTTATAAGTGCGTCTGCCATGAGGAGGAACCGCAGGCACACACTGCAGAGGGTTGGCACGGCTAGGCAGCGACCCTCTTTAAAAGGGGCGGGGCGATAGCCCACAATGCTGTACAGAAGCAATGAGAACTCCAATCCTGTGCCACCGCCATCAGGAGCTGCACACGTGGGCATAGCAATGGGGAACCTATGTGCCACACACTATTCATTCTGTCAAGGTGTCTGCATGCCCCAGTCAGACCGCGTTTTTTTTATAAATACAGTTAGTCCCCGACTTGCGAACAGGTTCCGTTCCGGGAGCCCGTTCGCAAGTCCGTTTTGTTCGCAAGTCGAACAAATGGTTGTATGGAGGGGATCGCGGGTGGATCCCACTCCATACAACGTCGGGTGCCGGCTGTTCTTACTGCGGGCACCCGGCGGCAGCAGTTCCGACGAGCCGTGGCGCTTGTCGGAACTGTTAACACTTTAAATACCGCTCTGACAGCAGTATTTAAAGTGTTAACAGTTCTGACGATCGGCGCGGCTCGTCGGAACTGCTGCCGCCGGGTGCCCGCTATAAGAAACAGCCGGCACCTGACGTTCAGGGGGCCCGTACAGCGTCCCACGATGAGATCGCGGGACGCTGTGTGGTTGCTAGGCAGCCGGGGACCTCCTGAAAGGCCCCAGGGCTGCCTATGCAGAGTGCCTATCAAGCGCACGGCTTGCTAGGCGCTCTGCATAGACAGCCCTAGGGCCTTTCAGAAGGCCCCCGGCTGCCCAGCAACCGCGATCTGACCGGACAGGCTTCTATCAGGCTTGATAGAAGCCTCTCCGTTCCCTGCACAGTATGATGTAATGCCATAGCATTACATCATACTGTGCTGTACAGATAGTTCGTATCTAGCGAAATTCGTAAGTCGAATGTTCGCAAGTCGGGGACTATCTGTAGTCACAGGCAGGTACAACTCCGCAATGGGAATTCCGTGTGCACCCACAGCATGGGTGGCTCCCTGGAACCCACCGGCTGTACATAAATGTATCCCATTGCATTGCCCATCACAGCTGAGGTAACGTCCGATTAAATGCAGGTGGGCTTCGGCCCACACTGCATGGCTCAGTCAGACTGGGGTTCTTTAGAAGTGGACACATGCAGTTACAACTCCCTGTGGACCGACAGCATGGGTGGCTCCCTGGAACCCACCGGCTGTACATAAATGTATCCCATTGCAGTGCGCATCACAGCTGAGGTAACGTCAGCTTTAATGCAGGTGGGCAAAAAATTAATTGGATTACACTGTAGGCGAGGGCCCCAAAAAATTGGTGTACCAACAGTACTAATGTACGTCAGAAAAATTGCCCATGCCCAACCAAGAGGGCAGGTGAAACCCATTAATCGCTTTGGTTAATGTGGCTTAATTGGTAACTAGGCCTGGAGGCAGCCCAGTTAAAATAAAAATTGGTTCAGGTGCAAGTTTCAACGCTTTAATGAGCATTGAAACGTATAAAAATTGTTTACAAAAATTATATGACTGAGCCTTGTGGGCCTAAGAAAAATTGCCCGTTCGGCGTGATTACGTGAGGTTTCAGGAGTAGGAGCAGGAGGAGGAGGAATATTATACACAGATTGATGAAGCTAAAAGGTCCACGTTTTTGATGGTGATAGAGAACAATGCTTCCATCCGCGGGTGCAGCCTACGTATTGTTTGCGCTAGCGACGGCTGGACGGTGTGCTGAGAGACATTGGTGGATGGGGCCGAGCATAGCGGAGGTGAGGGTGTGGGTGCAGGCTAGGAGACGGTAGTGCCTGTGTCCTGAGAGGGGGGATTGGATCTCAGTGGCAGGTTGGGGAACAGGGGGAGAGGCAGCGGTGCAAACCGGAGGCGGTGAACGGCCTTCGTCCCACCTTGTGGGGTGCTTGGCCATCATATGTCTGTGCATGCTGGTGGTGGTGAGGCTGGTGGCTCCCCGGCTGATCTTGGCGCGACAAAGGTTGCACACCACTGTTCGTCGGTCGTCTGCACTCTCAGTGAAAAACTGCCAGACCTTTGAGCACCTCGGCCTCTGCAGGGTGGCATGGCGCGAGGGGGCGCTTTGGGAAACACTTGGTGGATTATTCGGTCTGGCCCTGCCTCTACCCCTGGCCACCGCACTGCCTCTTCCAACCTGCCCTGCTGCTGCACTTGCCTCCCCCTCTGAAGACCTGTCCTCAGTAGACTTAGCAAACCAGGTGGGGTCAGTCACCTCATTGTCCTGCTGCTCTTCCTCCGAATCCTCTGTGCGCTCCTCCCTCGGACTTACTCCAATTACTACTACCTGAGTGATAGACAACTGTGTCTCATCTTCATCGTTCTCCTCACCCACTGAAAGCTCTTGAGACAGTTGCCGGAAGTCCCCAGCCTCATCACCCGGACCCCGGGAACTTTCCAAAGGTTGGGCATCGGTCACGACAAACTCCTCCGGTGGGAGAGGAACCATTGCTGGCCATTCTGGGCAGGGGCCCGGGAACAGTTCCTGGGAGTCTGCCTGCTCCTCAGAATGTGTCATTGTAATGGAGTGAGGAGGCTGGGAGGAAGGAGGAGCAGCAGCCAGAGGATTCAGAGTTGCAGCAGTGGACGGCGCAGAATTCTGGGTGGTCGATAGATTGCTGGATGCACTTTCTGCCATCCACGACAGGACCTGCTCACACTGCTCATTTTCTAATAAAGGTCTACCGCGTGGACCCATTAATTGTGAGATGAATGTAGGGACGCCAGAAACGTGCCTCTCTCCTAATCCCGCAGCAGTCGGCTGCGATACACCTGGATCAGGAGCTCGGCCTGTGCCCACACCCTAACTTGGGCCTCCGCGTCCTCGTCCTCTAGGCCTACCCCTACCCCTCAGCATGCTATATTACCAGTAGTGCAGAAACAGAACGCTGTAATTAAATGTGCCGCTTATTGGCCTGTGGTTGGAGGCTGACTTCCCTTACGGAACGCACAGCAGAGCCAGGAAACAATTTTGCGCATGCCTGTAGTGAGACGTAGGTGCATATGACTGAGCTAGTGGAATTCACAGCGCAGAAGCAGTCAAGTGGCCAAAGGCCAGTAGTAGGCCTTAAGTATTTTGCTTCTATTTTTTTTTAAATGCTGAGCGGATACAGCAGACAGATACTGTAGGCAGCGTATAATATTATGTATACTCTTTCCCTCTGGGGGGATGACGGTGATCATGTAACAGAGACAGCAGATCCAGGAAACAATTTTGCGCAAGCCTGCAGTAACGCTTAGCTGCGTATTAATTAGGACTACTACCCCCAGCAGACACGCAGTAAACTGAAGACGGTCACAGGCAGCCCAAATATAGTATTTTTCCCCAATTTTTTGGAAAAAGCCCACTGCCTATATAGCCTGAATATCTCTTTCCTTGCCTCACCAGTACTGGCCCTATACTCTGTACAATGACTGCAGACTGCTGACGCAATGCTCTGCACGCCCGATATACAAAAAAAAAATAATTGTGCAACACTGCTAAAAGCAGCCTCAACAGTGCTGCACACGGTCAGATGTGGTCCTAAGGAGGACCGTTAGGAGTTATTTTAGGCTTCAAGAACCCCAACGCTCTCCCTATAGCAGCTCCGGCACCAGCAGCACTTTCCCTGATCTCTGTCAGAATGCATCTGTGGCGAGCCGCGGGAGGGGCCGATTTTTATACTCGGGTGACACCTGATCTCGCCAGCCACTCACTGCAGGGGGGTGGTATAGGGCTTGAACGTCGCAGGGGGAAGTTGTAATGCCTTCCCTGTCTTTCTATTGGCCAGAAAAGCGCGCTAACGTCTCAGAGATGAAAGTGAAAGTAACTCGAACATCGCGTGGTACTCGTCTTGAGTAACGAGCATCTCGAACGAGTATCAAGCTCGGACGAGTACGTTCGCTCATCTCTAGTCATTAATAAAAAAAAATTTTTTAAAAATCCCGGAAATCTTGGAAACTAGTTTAAGCAACAGTTGCTTCACAGATATACCCAGGGCAGAATAATGCTCTAAAGACATTCTACAACTAAGCATTTCCCCATAGAAAACTGTTTAGATCTCAGTAATATTGACGACTAAACATTATACACCCACACAGGAGATTCTTGGCAGATTGTGGTTTACGAATAGTCAGAGTTTATAGTGGGGTATTATTAAAACAACTTTTATTGATATGCAAATAAAAGCAACAACCAAAAGTGTACAATTATTCTGCCAGGCACGTATGTGCACTGTAAGTTGACAGATCAGGGGTATACTAGGGAGACGGAGTATTTCTTGGGCACACTATGCCTTTCACTGTATAGATTAGTTCCAGGGCCTTACCGGACATATGGTAAGGTCCAGGAATAGGGCAATTTGGGATCCTCTGGACTAGGTTTAATATCTCAGCCGTTCGGCATTAGAGGAGCATGAGCAGTGATGCACTAGCAGTATAAGAAATAATGAAAAATTGTGGGAACATTCGCTGTCAAATGAAACATGTTAAAATATTTTCCTACAACTTTCCCATAGAAAATTATTCAAACCCCAGAAATAGGGAGGCCAACATTATATCCCCCAAAACAGGAGATTCCTGCCAAATTGCGGGTAACCTACATGAAATAAACTTTAACATAATAAAAAAGATTAAAATCCCTAATTCGCTCTTCTTAGTTGCTATATCAGTTTTAGAGGGGGCACACTGGCCGACTAAGAGCCTGTAGTGAAGGCTCTGGTAAAAGACTGCAGGACACCCATGGAGCTCCAGCAATGCAAGTTACTTGTAAGCATGACTTCAAACAGATAAAAAGGATTTTTTTTAAAGAATGATATTACCTGCGTAACACCCTAAAAGCTTTTTACTCATGTCTGGTTGTTATGCATGAACTATAAGAAGGGAAGAATGTTCTACACAGCTTTTTGTTCATAGTGGTGCTTGTGTTAAGGCCCCTATACGCATGAGATAAAAACTGCCCAAGCCTGCTAATTTCAGTAGGACCAGACTGTTGCATGTGTAATTGGAGCCTCACAACCTTTTCTTCCAATATTAGTACATCGGGAGAAAGGAGGATTGGATCAGGCATGTTAAACTTTATGACCGATCCTCTTGTTTTTGATGTCAGCACTGTCTGGGCAGCTTTCTGCGTCTCTCCATAGAAAACACACAAATGCTCGGGTTGATATATAAAACAGAGTTCATTATCACCATGCTCCAAACAGACTTATGGAGGGAGGCCAAGATAAATAAAGTTCTTTGCAAGCTAGAGAAAACCCTGGGAAAACTGCATGCTTCTAGAGGCTGCAAATTATAGTTTCGCGTTCATGTCATTGGTGGACACAGCTTGACCATGGATATACAGCAACTGCCGATTGAAGTTGGAAAAGAAGTTGGCTCCTCCCAGTTGCTATACATTTCCTGTGGGCACTCAGCTAATCAGATTTTAGCTTAGTGTCTGTAGGAAATGGAATGGCGGTCCTCCTGGGCCACTCAGAAGAGGTTGACAGTAGTATTACTCTCCATTCTACCACCCACCCACACACAAAAGGAGGGTGAACGGGCAGCCAATTCCTGCCCATTACCTGCCCTGCCTTTGAAGGCAAGGTGGCATGGCTAGGTTCCAGCAAACAATTTGCCAGCTAGTGTCCTCCTGAAGCCACCCCTCTCCTGCCCTAGGCATTGTAGGGTGTGGGAAGGGGGACCCTGCTGGAAGCATGGAGAACCCATACCTCATCTTCAAGGGAGGAGGAATACAGGTAATAGGCAACACTAGCTGACCCCATTGCGGCCTCTATGTTTGTGGTGGGGCCTTGCCTCCTGGCACTTCCAACCAAGTCCCACCACGTACAGGGCCTTTCCTCCGGCCTGCTCACTTGGCGTGGCTTCCTCGGCGGTCCCGGCAGACATGTTCCTCAAGGCAAGATCCCTGGTTCAAAGAGACTGGAGGAGTGCTGGCTGGCTCAGAACAATCACTTCTAATCCCTGATGGCTAATAGCTCTCCCTCTCATCCTAACTGCAAGCAGAGCGCCCATTTTTAAAAGGGCCCTGCAGCTTCACAAGTGTCTTTCAGGTCATCTGTTCTGAACATACCAATTTCAATGTTGGTTGGGCTCTGGTGATTCACGATTCGGATTGCCAAACACCGGCTGTATTGGTGACAGAGTTAGCTGCATCTTCACAGTTCTCTCTGCACTTGGCTACTGGCAGCACCCCAAAAAATGCCCGACACCAATGCCCCCCAGGGGCAATGCTACATTCTGTGCGGGTTCTGTGTAGCTAGTCGTGGCAGGCATCAGACGAGGTGGCAGCAGGCGCTTTTTTTTTCCCATGCAGCTTTCGCAGGTTAGTGAGCCGAAATGGGTGGCCCCACTGTCTCATGCTGTGACGAACCTGTCCTGGGCCTCCATCCTGGACAGATTGGACCAACTGGCAGTCCCATTAGTCAGATAAGTCTCTATCGAGCAGGGCTATCTACTGCATGACGGGCCCTGTGGCTGACCACCTAAGAGACACAGACATCCTCTTTAAAAGGCAGTCCTCGGGCTCTCCAGCTTCATCCTTACGATTCATGCCGGGGGTTAAGACGAAAAGGTGTTCCTCAGTGGTAGTAGTTGGGCAGAGGAACATGGGTGGAGTGATTAAAATTTGTCCATCACAGAGGTGCTGCGGGGGTCCGACCAGGCTCTGCCAGTCACAGGGGCTGGGTTTTCTGTCAGGCGCCCTTGGCCTGACAGAGGTGGTTATTCAAAAATAACAGGGTGCGCCAGACAGATGTCAGTACCTCCCGAGCCAATTCAATACAGGTATCGGATTACAATAAAGTTTTTCATACGTGTCAGTCTCTGAAAGTTGTAGAAGGATATCTGCATGGTATTTAGCCGTGTCCATTACAAGGGCTCCGCCTTTATCGGCAGGTCGTATAGTCAAGTCCAGATCCTCTCAACAGTTTCAGCGCTTTACTCTTGATTTTTGACATATTACTCTTAAATCTAAACCTACCTTCCCGATTTTCCAATTATTGTATGTCGGAACGAATAAGTTTATCAAAAGTGTCAATAGCTGGAAAGGGACCAGGTTGAAAGCTGTATCTTTGAAGGCTCGTTTGAAAGATTTATCTTTGCGTTTGAATGTGACTTTACTGTGACCCACAGTGTGCATATTATATCACCTTGCTGCTAACGTACAGGGCAGACAGATGGGCATTCGTTCATATTTTCCATACTCTACAAATACTTAATCGCTATTCTGTATGTAAAACATTTTCTTGGTTTCGCATTTTCAGTGACATTCGCAGTTTACATTCGACTTCCTGCTTGTAATTGCTATGACTTCTCAAGTGAAGCCTCTAAATTAGCAGTTAGCAGCATAGTTTATCATTAACTATTAGGCGGTAAGGAGTTTTCATTAGATATGTTCAGCGCTCACACAATATGCATGAACAATAAAAGGTCAGTTCTCACTCCCTTTGTTTCCTACAGTCATTTATTACTGGCTATGGGATAAAAACATAAATAGGAGAGTGCAGACAGGCTGTGATAACTTTCTGTGGACCGTGCACATATGGGTTTGACAAGGTTAATACATCTCACAGTAAACCTCTACCAGTGTCTGGCCATCATTGAAGATCCCTTACAACTTGAGGTACACTCACACTTCTTTCTAGGAATAATTCTAATCTGTGTTCCGTTTTTGGTGCGGAGAAATGTAATTTTTAAAGGTTTCGTCTGGAGGATGGATGAAATAATGTAATGATTGATGATCTTATTGGCTATATTGAGACATGTTTTAGTATTTAAGGGGGTATGTTTTAATGTGCTTCATGCTTAAAAAAAGACTGGTAATCGGTTGAAACGTTGCATGGTCATTTTTATCAGGTAATGAAGAAATAAAGCTTGGAATTTTTGCACCAAAGGATTCTGCTGCTGTTTGCATCTCTTTAAGGCCGCCTGCACACGAGCGTTCCGGATTACGCCAGCGGATTTTCACGCGCGGGAGACCTGCGCATGGCAACTAAATGTGCTTGCCGAAAGGTGTGGATGCGTGAAAAATCACGTGGGGATGTGCTGTGGAAAAAAAACTGCACGGAAAAACCTGCAGCCTCCTACCACGCCTACTTCCTCTAATGTCATAGCAACCAGTGCCTTCATCCGCAGCTGCACCGCAGATGTACTGCGTGAAAAAACGCGTCCATTCACTTGTATTGGAGTCTCCACTCACAGAATACGACCCAAATTAGGACATGCCACGTTTTTTTTTTTTTCTAGCGCGTGAAAATCCGCGATGCAAATCCGTCCATCTGGGGACAACTGCGGATCCCCATAGAAGTATATTGGCTGCGGTCAGGGGGCGGACAATGTGCTTAAAATACCGCAGCAGAAATTCCGCCCGTGTGCAGGCACCCTAAGGATGGACTTCCAGCGGAATTTTTGTGAATTGGCCACATGAAAAATCCGCGAGAATTCCCCTGCAAAACCGCAGCTGATTAGGAGCCGCGTACGAAATTTCTGTGCGGATAATCTGTACGGAAATTCCACAGCAAATCCATCCCATGTGAACCCAGTCCTAGCAATAATTTTGCATAAAGCGTTAATGGAGATTAGTTTCCATTAACACTTTATCATCTTCATATGCATGCAAATTGGCCTTCTAGAGCCGTTTTGCAGAGCCCAGCATGTGGGCTGGGCTCTACACACAGCTGCATTGTTCTTGTTGGGGCTGCCAGCAGAATACAATGTAATCTCCCGATTCCCACTAGGAACACAGCGTGCAGCCTGTTGAGAGATACTTTCTCTCTCAGAGGCTGAAGGATGGATTTTAATTTCACCTTAAAATCATTGTTCAGACGAAAAGTGTATAATGACAGCGTTTACACGCAACGATTATACTGCGCAACCCAATTTTTGTAACAGATAAGCAGCTTATAGTAACTTTAGTGTACTGAATTCAAATAGGACATCTGTTTTTTCTGTAATGTAAGCTTTTACAGTTTTGAGGAATAATGTAATGCCCGCCCATTCACTGCAATGGCAATTGTACATCGTGTGAAAAAATACAGTCTTCTGAACAAACCCATTGAAATCAATGGGTATTACACCCGCAAGACATATCAGTCATTGAAGACTGTTACAGAGGGAAGTACAATCCGAATAGGATTGGCGACTTTTGCTGGGAAAGTAATGTTTCTTACAGGTATGAGTCAAGATTCAAGCGTCATTTTCCTCCAAAAAACAGTTGAATAGTAATATTACAGAATGTCCAAACTGGTATCGTAACCCCTTAGTGACCAAGCTTTTTTCTGTTTTTCCATTTTCGTTTCTTACTCCCTGTTTTAAAAAAACGTAACTCCTTTATTTATCCATCGATGTAGCTGTATGAGGGCTTGTATTTTTCAAATGGTATTATTTAATGTACCATATAATGTACTGAAAAACTTTTAAAAAAAAATCTAAGTAGAGAGAAAGAAAAAAAAAAAATTCTGCCATCTTTCATTGAGTCTTGTTTCTACGGTGCACAAACAGCAACAGAAAAGACATAACTTTATTCTATGGGTCAGTACGATTACTACGATACCAAATTTATAGTTTTGGGGTTTTTTTTCTTTTTTTTGCTACTTGTATTTTTTTTTTTAGATGTAACTTTTATGGACACAGCAATAACAAATATATATTTGCTTTACTAAAAAGCGTATCAGCATTCACGAAGGGGTTAAATAAAAGGAAATGGTTTGTAACTTAAAAGTGAGACGTGCTGCTGTTCAATGTTACCAGTGTAATCAGCAGGTTTTAATGCTACAGAAACCTATCAATTACTTTCGGTCATAAAATTTTAAAAATTTGTTGCAGTGTTATCGTTCATTTGCGGTCGTTTGAACAAATTTTGAGCAATAATCGTTGCGTGTAAATGGGCCTTAACATTACCAGATGGATTAGGACACTTTTTAACCCATTAAGGACCAAGAACTGTAAACATACAGCGCTTGATCCGAGCTTAAAGCCCAGCCGTATGTAAAAATCACTGCATGGATTAAAGGCTCCTGCTTCTGCAATCAATTAGAAGCAGGATGGGTTGTCAGCTGTTAAGGTCCATTTACACGGAGCGATGATAGCAATAAAAAGCGATTGAGCGATAATTCTTGCGTCTAAACGTGCGGCCATCATGCACTGCTAGCTGATTGTTGAATTCAGTCCAACCTAAAAATCGTTGTTCAGCCTTATCAGGAGTTCCACGGGTAGTGCTGATAGCATTGTTTCCCATTGGAGAACAAAGGAAATGAAAGCAGATAAGAGCCTCAGGAGACTAACTGCATTCAACTAAAGGCTTCATCTGCACACTAATAAGCTATTAAGTAGCTACTTTATAGTTTATGCAAAATGATAGCTCAACGCTGTCACTCAAACTGCCTTTTGAGCGATCTTTGAGCCATCCTTGCTCCGTGTAAATGGGCCTTTAGTCACAGCTGATAAACCGGAGGGAGAAAGAAGTGGGTTTTAACCCTTTCTGCCTCCCTGATTTAGTGCACAATGAGCACGATGTACTAAAAAAGTGAAAGTGGAAAACTTCCTCTCACTATGCAAGCTGGTGGTCAGTGACCACCTGGTGACGTCTGACACAGCAGAGCTTCAGGGTCCTAGAAGACCCTGATCAGCTTTGCCAGTGACTTGTCACTACAGGGGGATGTTTTTCCCTGTAACTGGAGCTTCTATAAATGCCCCAGCTACAGTGGAAAAATGTCAAGTCAGTGAAATCATAAAAAAAAAAAAAAATAGCCCTATGTGTCACGAAAAAAAATAAACAAATATGCAGAAAAAATCATTTTAGTAGCTAAAGGAAAAAAAGAATATGGCAATAAAACTACCACATTGGTAAAATCCCTAAAAAGTGTCTGGTCCTTAAGGGGTTAAAGATTAGAGGCAAGGTGAAATGGTCACAGTTGTTTCTTTCACAATTGCAAATATTGCCTGTTGTAAACCAGTAAGCTTACACCTGGTATCAGACAGCTGTGTATGCAATACGTTGACAAAACAGTGGAAAGATGTACAAAAATATCTCAGGCGCTCTAAAGGAACATTCATATTTGGATGTAGATACAGGAAATTCCTGCTAAATTTATTCAAAGGATAAATAAAACCATGGCACAAAACAACAAAATGCCAATAGCAAATTATGCAAATATGCAACGCGTTTCGTCGCCCCTATGGCGACTTTCTCAAGCATCTGAGCTTGAGAAAGTCGCCATAGGGGCAACGAAACGCGTTGCATATTTGCATAATTTGCTATTGGCATTTTGTTGTTTTGTGCCATGGTTTTATTTATCCTTTGAATAAATTTAGCAGGAATTTCCTGTATCTACATCCAAATATGAATGTTCCTTTAGAGCGCCTGAGATATTTTTGTACATCTTTCCACTTGTATTCCTTTTGAGGAGTTGCATCCCCTTGTTTTTGGGGGTACAACAAACTTGGGCACGCTCCTCCCCGTTTCCACGGGGTGTCATTGAAGGAGTACATTCGTTGTTTCATTGGATTCTGCTGACACTCGTCCTTTGATTCTACGTGCCGACCAGGACTTGGAGGTGTGGAGTGGAAGGGTTTGCCCCTTATGGGAAGCACCCTCCACCTACACCGGGTAAGTCATCTCCAATTTTTACTTCACCATATTGTTTTGTTTTTTTGGATATCCGTAAGAGGGGCGCTGTCCTCATTGTTTTTCTGTTGACAAAACAGTGAACGTTTGCTACATGTCATAAACACAAATGTTCTACCAGTTAAAGGGTTTCTCCAGGACTTCAACTAATGTTTGCCTAACCTGAAGGTAGGTCATCAGTAGTAAATCATTGGGATTCTGCCACTCAGCTAACTGCCATCAGTAGGGATAACGCTGTCAACATTGCAGTTACTCGGGTTGGTACCGAAGGTACCGCTGCCGTGGAATTCAACGTAACCAACCCTGGCTGTGCCAATATCGACAGCGCCATCCGCTTTCAGCCCTGTGTGCACCGACATCAAGCCTGATTAGCTGATCGGCAGGGATACTGAGCAGTAGACTTCTACTGATCAACTATTCCTCAATAGTAAAAGTCGAGCATAACACCTTCATAACAGTTAGGCACTGAAGAAACACTAAGTAAATATACCCCAATGTGTTTTCTATTACTGGCTTTAAATTCAGACAGCTTAAAACTCAACCAGGCAGGCGGAAGATGTGCCAAATCTATCACAGTGGCTCACGCTGTGTGCATGATTTGGTGCTTGTTGCAAGGCACTTTTTTCTTTATGCCACTTCTTGATTGGCTTTAGACCCATATTTTGAGCCAAAATTTTTAGCACCCATTAAGCCCCTGTAAGCTCCCTTTTCTAGCTATTTTTCAAATCTGTGTCTAAAGGAGCAAAACGTGTCTAAAAAAGACATAAGTCTGGCACAAGGCTAGTTTGTTGCAATAAAACAGAATTCCTATACATTTGTCTTAGTAAATCTCATTGATTGCATTACGTGTGAAGCACAAATTCATGTACAACTCTAAGACCCTACAAAAAAAAACACAACAAAATAGTCTTGAAGGAAGATCTGCCATGTTCACATTTCCATTTAAAAGTTTTAGCATTGTATTCAGTCATGGAACAGAAAAACGAAATAAAAAAATGTCACGCACGATCCGTCAAATGATGGAAACCAGAGATGCCCGACGGCAACCATTTACTTTAATGGGTTCTGGCTGTTCATCATTCTATTAGAAAAAGTAGCACAGCATTCGGCTCCATTTTTTTCCCCGCATCTATGATGGAAAGCCCTAACGGATATGTGAACTGTACTTTATAGTCTCACAGACTCAATACAGTTAGTACACATAAAACACTAGGAGCAAAAGCTATACAAAGCTCAAAGGATAGACCGAGAAATGATTAGCACATGCAGCCAGGTTAACCACTTTACTCCCTTTATGGGGGTTTAATTCATTCCCTGGCAGACACTTACCTGGACATCAGATTTTTGGCTACCACTCGCAGGAGCAAACTGACAATCCTCTTTATTGATTGGAAGCAATGCAGGTGCAGAGGGCAATAGCAGAGAAAATGATCCGAGACTAAAGTTTATGGCTTCTGGGTTTTTCAGCCCATCTTTTACAGAGTTAGTCAGGGTGAGCACAGACTCCCTTATATTAGAGATGATCTCATTATTTTCTGCCAGCAGCCGCTCCAAATGATCAATCTTCTCTTGTAGCATCATAAGCTGACCCTGAAAAAGAAGAAGCAATGTTTACTGACGACAGAGCGCTACTGAGAAGATCTACATAAAAAACAGGAACTTTGTAAATACGCTGCACAACTTTTATCTTGTACTGCAGCCAGGTTAGATCATGTCTTACAGCCCTGAGCCCTAGTCACAATTCTGCTGGCTATTAGTTTTCCCTTTATCAGATTACTGTAAAAGTGACAAGTGTAAAGATAACAGTCCCCTAAGTGCATAGAGCCAGCAAGTTCTAGGTGTATGTTGAGTCAGCAATCCGAGAAGATTCCAGTTCGGAAGCCAGCTGAATTATGAATGCAGCTCTGGGCTGTACTGAAGACTAACTCAGGAGCAGTACGAGAAAAATATTACTATATATTTACCAGAGTGCCCACATTTTTGTTTACATTCTCTATGTAAACGGCAAGTTTCTCTGATAAGTTCCTATAAAGAGGTTCTCCGGTAATTTTACTGTTGATGACCTATCCTCGGGATAGGTTACCAATAGTTTAAATCAACAGAGGTCCGCCGTTCAGGATCTTCACCAATCAGCAGATTCCTAGGCCGGTTGTCTACACTGCTTGTATTGCTGCAGCCTGGTTCTTAATGCAAGCACAGCTCCCATTGAGGCTGTAGTACCAGTCCAGACTGCTGCAATGTTAACAGCGTTACCTGCTTCCAGCGCTGTCCACACCAACAGCGGGCCCAGGGATGAGTGAGGATCCAGAGCAGCAGCCCGCATCGATCAACTATTGATGACTTATCCCCTATTTACATGCAAAGATGATCTCTTAAAATTCGTTCAAATGATAGTGAGAATGACAGTTTGAGTGATCATTTTGCTAAGCTGCTAATGGGCACTAATGCTCATTAGCACCTCATTAGCTTCATTTGCATGTAAACAAGCCTCCCTGAGCTGTATGCAGAGAACAGCAGGTGGTCTGTTTTCTGCATAAAGCCCCTTTGTTCTTCCCACAGAACTGCAACTGAGTACAATGTTATCAGCGCTTCCATGGAGAATCACAGAGTACAGTCCCTGCTAGCAGGTCTCCGGCCGAACAATGGATTTTGAACTCAACTTCAAATCATCGTTTGGTCAAAAAGCAAACAATGGTAGCATTTACACGCAACGATTATCATTCAAAAGAAATCGTTTGAGCAGATTTTGAGTGACAATCGTTGCGTGTAAACGGGGCTTTATCCGCAGGACGAATCATTGATAGTAAAATCCCAAAGAACCACTTTAATGGTTTGAGCTGTTTGAATCCCCAATACGTTCTATACAAGCTGCATATAGGCAAGTACAGCAAGGTGGGATGACTGATGTCCAATCCACAAAGTAACATTCTTGTAAACTGGCAGCAGTAAAATGAGAAAAATCACACACTCAGGAGTATCAGGTAAGATTGTCTCTAGGAGACTACAAACCCCTTCAAGAGAGAAGATGCTGCAAGACCACATGCAGGTTAATTAAAATAACAGCTCAGACCGAAGTAAAGGAAATTTCAGGAGCAAAGCTTACACTATTTGATTGGAAGCTTTTATTGCTTACTGGAGAAATTACTTGAATATATTTGTCGGTAACTACAGGAAGAAAATAAAATTAAGCCTGACGTTACCCGCATAGCAATCCTGTCTGATAAAGCTCCAGAAATCAACAACCATGGCAAGGGTAACGTCACCTTGCTACTGGCAGTCTGGTTTTAAAACATCTAGGAAAAAGGTTTCCTTTGAGATCAATAGTTACATGACATTTTAGGAGAAATGCCAGCAGTATTGTCTTCCATACTGTATACTGTCAGTAAGGCTGGATCTACCATAGACAATGCAGTCCCTCAATGACTCCGATTGTAAATGCGCACACTGCATGGTGTGCGTGTAATTTACTGCTATGTGTAGGAAAGGGCAGCACACTATGCCGCCCTATACAGATTAGGAAAAAAAAGATACAGAAAGAAAAGAAAGAAAGCGGACTGCTTTGGCTATCCCGAGCCAGAATGAAGAATGTGCATGAACTAACCTAATATTACATAAGTGGTCATTCATCTGAATGGCTACCATATGATACTATATGGCTGACCTCAGCTTTCCTCAAAATTATTTTTTTTGTCTGGGGGTGCCAGGAGCAAGACCCAACTGAACTCTACGTTGACTGAATTGTGATAGTGGTCACCGATGAGACAACCCCTTTAAAGGGCACCTGTCACCATCGAACGGTACCTTAAATTAAGCTATGATCAGTGAGGTGATGGGGAATGGGTTTTGTTTTTTGTTTTTTTAAATATTGGTACCTGTGCTGTTTGTTTTTGGACTGCTGTGCATGCTCTCCCATACGTCTATGGGAGAGTGCACACACAGCAGTCTGAATAGAGCCCAAGTGTCAGACGGCACACAGACCTCAGCAACAGGGAAGCGGCGAGCATTTATATTTTAAAAAAACAAAACTCCCCATTACCTCACCAAACAGCACCATAACTCAGTTTATGGTGCTGTTCGGTGGAGACAGGCTCCCTTTAAACAGGTTTTCCGAGCAAAAACTATTGATGACCCATCCTCAGCAATAGATATAATCACCAGGAACCCACCACTCGAGATGCCCTGCGATGAGCCAATTGCCCGACTTGCTGTCGGTCTAACGGGGCTGACATCATCATGTGGGGATGGGAGTGAAGTGCCCTAGCTAGTTGAAGCTGCTTTAACACTTCGGCGTTTGATCCCAGTATCCGAGGTTGAAGTGCAATAGCCAACTTCATCTCCCATTGATTTTAATGGGAGTGAAGCCAGCTAGGGCACGTCCGCTTCTGTCCCCTTTGATGACATCCGGCCTGACCGAGGGGCCGGCAATCAGCTCGTCCACAGGGATTCGCAACAATAAACTATTGATGACCTATCATCAATAGTTTGGCTGTCTAGTAGTGCTTAAGTTGGGTAAAATGACAGTGCCCATTTAAAGGGGTTTTCGAAGCAAATCAGTGGACGTACTTCAGTAAGAGGTTTTACCATTGAAATACCCACTTGCTAAATTTGCCTGCCAAGTGCATGTGTTACAGATCCGGCTGTCTGTGACTTTGTCTATTGAATCCACTTTCATGTTCCAATAACCCCAGAAAGATCACTTTCTGTTGAAAATATTGTATCTGGAGGCTATAGTTAGGGTGCATTTAAACTGCAAAGATGATCGCTCAAACATGGCTTTTGAGCCATAAATTTTGCATAAACTACTACTTGGCACTAATGCCCATTAGCACCAAGTAGTAGTGAGTGAGCTGCTGTGAGCTGTAGTCAGGAAACAGACCTCCAGCTGTTTCCTGATTACTTTCGCTTTGATCTGCCAACAGGGCTGACAGCTGATACAATACAATCAGCTGTAATCAGCTCTCCTCGGGCAGAACACAGCTGCGGTCCTGCTTATCAGCTGTTCTGCTGAACGATGGTTTTCAAGCTGAAATGAAAACAGTCGTTCGGGGAAAAAAAAATGAAAGCTGGACACATTTAGACAATGATTATCGCTCAAAAGACGGCTTTTAAGTGATAATCCGTGTCTAAATGAGCTTTAACCCTTTCCAATCCACTGTCTGACCTGTGAAGACATTATGATTTAAGGCTGTACAGCTCTGATGTTTGAAGACATCCGTCGGGGTTCTCTTACTGTATATTGCCAGCCTCTCTGCTGTCGCAGCCTATCCAACGTGTCACCTCATGCAGTACTGGCTTTAGCCAGCATATAGCGCCGTGGTATAACGGCAGAAAAAGAGTAAGCCCCCTAGGAAAACCAGGATACAAATTGGATTGGAAAGGGTTAACTTAATGGATCACTAATAGTACAAAATGAAGGTAAACTTTGTAATATGGATTAGACAACAATACCTCTTTCCCCCCTTATCAGACATTTCTTCTCCCTCCTGCAATGATCATTCACTCTCAATTCACTACTAAAATCTGAAAAGTGATCAGATTACATAGAGAGGAAAGGAGGAGGAACTAAATAGAGAAAGCAAAAAAGACTCAGATGTTGCAACTTTTATCAAGTGTTTTACTGTCGCATCCCAGTGCTGGGTTCACAATGAGGGCTTATTCAGACGACCGTATATCGGTTGGGTTTTCACGCCGAGACGATATACGGTGTCCTCGTCTGCAGGGGGGAGGAGCCAGGAGCAGCAGAAACGTAGCTCCCGCCCCCTCCCCGCCCCTCACTACTATTTGCAATGGGAGGGGAGGAACTAAGCAGTGTCGCTTAGCTCCGCCTCCAGCCCGCCCCCTCATGTTGCAAATAGTGGAGAGGGGTGGTGACGGGGCGGGAGCTCAGTTCCTGTTCCTGGCTCTTCCATCCTCCCCCCCCCCTCTCCCTGCAGACGAGGACACCGTGTATCGGCTCGGCGTGAAAACCCAGCCAATATACGGTCGTCTGAATAAGCCCTTACACTGCTGTAACCATCTCCTCCATTCTGCTTTTAAAGATGTGCTACAGAGGAATAAGAGGATCGCCTCTTCTATGTATGGGTGACATCATAGTAGCTAATCTTCACCCCTCCTGAAGCGGAGCTCAAGAAAAACTGCCAAAAAAACAAAACTTGAACCTACAGAAAGAGAAAGTTGGTGAAAGAATCAGGATACAACTCATATAATGGCCAGATAAACTGTTATCGACATGAACGACAGCGGTGTCTGCAATATCCTGCCAGGCCACTGCACAATGTACAGAGCCATCTGCTTCCTGCTCCACACACCGTAACAACGGCCCGACGAACACCTGATTGGCGGGCAGCTTAAATGATGGACCCCTGACAAGCAACCATTGATGAGCCATCCTGAGGATAGAGCAAATTTTTTTTTTTTTTTTTTATCTGGAAAATTCCTTCAAACTATATATATATATATAAAAAAAAAAAGGCATTGGCCGCAAATTTCCAGGCACATTGGCTACAGCGATCCTAGGATTTGTGCTACCTATGAAGTTGCAATGCAGAAAAAATAAAAGTCTCATGTAAAAGAGAGCTTGAGGTATTACCCACAAAATAACCAGAGGTATCTAGTAGCCAACAGGTAAACAGGTACAAACCCAACATGTTTGCTCCTACGTTTCCTGAATGAGAGGCATTAGCAAGCTGTCAAGCCGAGCCTGAAGTCATCCGATTACTGGCCGACACCACTGAAAACACCGTTTATGGCCAAGGTGAACCTCAGTGGCAGACACACTAACCATTAGCCTATGAGTAGTATGCGGATTGTGTACTGCGTGGCTTCCAGATGCTAACTAAAAGGAAGTCTGCAGAGTTCACAAGCACTTTCTATGCATACAAAAACCAAACAAAAAATAAAATAAATGACATTAGGGCGTAGGGGAAAAACAGTTAACTTCCTATATACACAGGAAACACATTTCTGGTGAAAAGAGCACATGATCAGATAGCGACCCCACAAATAACTCCCATCTACTGAATCTAGACAATCCCGAGCTCCACATAGCAGGGATTATAAACTGTAATAGGAGAAGGGTCCTGGAAGTGTAAACTATGACAATTGGGTTTATACGTTTCCCTCCAGACTCTTAATTGAAGTCATCACAGACTGCGACACAGTTTTGTGTGCCCAATGCTTTCCCTATAGATGTACATATTCCACAATAACCAGCAACGTGCCAGCAATGCAGAAAGCAAGGACTATAATGAGTAGCATTAAAAAGCCTATGATAGTTTTATGGAAACAGAGGAACTACAAAACAATTGGGGAAAGGAGTTGCAATGTATAGGCTGCTGGAGTTTATTCTTGGCTTCTGAAATACTGAAGTCATAGTAATAGCTGCCAGCTTGTCAGAGCCAGGAGAACGCGAAACCGTGCTTAGCTGTCCCCAAAGTCAAATGTAAGCCAGCCATTTCTTTATTGCCAGCTCTTACTATATGGTTTAATATTTCACATTAACAGAAGATTCTTTTTTTTTTTTTTAAATCAAAGTAAATTAATAGAAGAAAAAAAATTTGTCCACAAGATTATACTTCATATTAAAGAAGTTGTTGCACCACAGACAGGGCTTGTATCACAAGCATGAATCCAGCTCCTGAGACTCCCAGTAAACAGCTGATCTTGGCCTGGGAAAGTTCACAACTATATTTCCTAAAGTTCCCTTCTACACAAGACGATTGTCCGTCCCAGCGGCGATCGCTTCTGTGCTTTTACATCGCTGTGATCGTCGCTCAGTGAATAAAGGCGCAGCGGGCTGCAGAGCGTTCTGACGTGTCCACCAGTATTCACAGTAAACAGAAGGCTCATAGATGGAACGACAGCCTGTTTACACAGGCAGATGCCGCGGCAGACCAACAATGATGATCTATGGTCTGCATGAAAGATCCGGTCAGTGATTGGTCTTTCGCACTGCACAATTAAATCGGGCAAATCACTCGATGTAACAAGCGATTTGTACAATAATCGTCCAGTGTAAAAGGGTCTTAACAAGACATATGGAAAGAGATTATAGGGGGTTGTATCAAGATCGATTTATCACCTCTCCACAGGAGGTCTCAAGGTGCATTTAGACACAAAGATGATCGCTCAAAAGAGGACTTTTGAGCGATCACTTTTTGCATAAACTACTACTTGGTACTAATGCCCATTAGCACCAATTATTAGCATGTGACCCGCCGGGAGCTGTATTCAGGGAACAGACCACCCTGACCAATTGTTCTGCCAAGGGGCTGACAGCTGAGACAATGTAATCAGCTGTAATTAGCGCTCCCAGGGCAGAACACAGCGTGCGGTCCTTATCAGCTATTCTGCTGAGTGATGGATTTCATGCCAAACTGAAATCCATCATTCGACAGAATAGTGAAAGATGGGCACATTTACACGCAACAATGTCTTTTGAGCGAATTTGGGGCAATAATCATTGTGTCTAAATGGATCATTACTGCTGAGACTCCCCCCCCCCCCCCCCCCCCGCGATCTTAAGGGCGTTATTGTGCCCCTCTAGTCCTCACTGTGGACTTGCTGCACCCGTAAGGAAAATAAACCACGTTATTGGGCTCAAGAGTGATAGAAGGGGGGAGTGTGTTCAAAATACTCACCAAGTGCTCTGCTGCTGCCCTGTGTCCCCGTGAACTTGCCATGTACACGCAGTGAGACTTTCAGACGGCTTGGTGCAAGCGTTGTCCCATAGAGATGAAAGGGGATACGTGTGCAATAAGTCACACTGTGTGCATCAACTTCACAGGGACACAGTGCAACAGGGCACCCGCTGGGTAACAAACAACTTCCCGGACTCCCATGCCATCACCTCTAAGCCCCATAACGTAGTTTATTGGGTTCAAATTAGATGACAGGCTGACTTTAAATAAACAGTATAAACTTATGTGCATATGTAATGTATTGGTGTTCTGGGCAGCACTCAAGTCTAAGGAATGCTCTACCTGCTCCTAAATCCTGGTCCAGGCTTAAAAAAAAACGCACCTACTTTGTAGCCTCTTAACAGATTAGAGCCATCTCAGTCTCCCTATCTGCCTGAACAGAAATCTATGCCAGCCTGATCTTTTGTTTTGTTGCCCAGCAATAAGAACTGCCACAGACATCAAGCCACATTTTATACAAATTGGTTACAGGCCTCCCGAGATGTACCCAACCCCGGGCTATGCTGCATTCTTAAACACTAACATTAAATATAAATATATCTATAAGTTCAATATTAAGTTACAATTTTTGATACGCCACAATAGACATGAAGGGAATATAATTCCCAATTAGATCACTATTCTATCATTTTTAGGCATTTTTCATTACACTCCAGACCTTTCCTCTATATGATTTTGAAATTCCTATTGCATTCATTATTATGCAGTGCTGCACACACTCCAACCCTTTGTGAGAGCAATCTACATAGGAGGCAAGAGTCAGCGGTAGATCAGGAGGCATCTCCTTACTGAGAGAAGAATTGAGATACAGATAGAAAGCATCTGGATACATCTGATGCATGCATTAGTAAGCGGCGATACTAGATTCCTGGCACACATGAGATTACTGCCCGAATCCAAGTAAAATTCAACTGGCATACAGCGGCACAGAGAACAGCATGAAACAAAGCTTAAAGTTTTAAAGGGAATACACTGAAGAATATGACATGCAAGCTTCCCTCCTAATGTATCCAACAAAGAGAACACGTAGCAGACACACAGATTGCAGCACAGACCATTTAGCCTATGCGTCTGGCCAGGAGAAATGGCCTTTTTTAAAGTTTTAAATGTCATGCGTGAATGGATTAAGATTATTGCATCCGTGTCTTCAGGATTCAGTGGTCACATGATAACATTCACTAGGGGAAAAAAAGAAACAATGCTGGACCAATTCCAGGAATCAAGTAACTACTATGATGAATCTTAAACTGCACTACCAATTTAAGGCAGGGCTGTGGAGTAGGAGTCAGAAACGTAGCAGCTTCAAAACAAAATTAAACTAACTCAAAACTTAAAGAAAAAAAAAAACAAACCTTGACATATAGTGACATGTCAGAAGTTTGGATCAGTGGGGGTCCGGCTGCTGAGACTCCCACCGATCACTAAAACGAACAGGCAGAAGCACTTCAGATGAGCGCTCAGCCCACTCAGCTGTTTCCGTCACTACCTGCAGCGGTGTACGGGCTCCACAGAAACGCTATTAAGTCTGTATACTGCTTACAATGACAGCCGAATGGGCACAGCGCTCAGATGAGTGCGTCTGCTAGTTCATTTTAGTGATCAGTGGGGGCCTTTGCATTCGGACCTACATCAAACAAAATTTGTGACATGTCAGATCTACAATTATGACATGTCAAAAGTTTTTAAAGTGTTTAATTATACCTTAAATGCACGGCTTGCAGCATATTCACTTTTACAGGAATTTAGGATGAAAGCCTTTATCATTTAGTACGGTAAACCTGTAGTTACTGATTATACATGAGCCATATATGAGTCAAAGTCTGGAAGAATACAGGAGTTGGAAGGTTGACTTACAGACTCCACAAACCTGGTCTAAACAAGAACAGGAAGAATTTCCGCCCCACAAGAGCAGAAGAATGGAGTTGCCAAGACATTTCAATTCTGCTCTTACTCTTTTGACACATGACATTTGCCTTGACCAAAAACCAGGACCATAGAAAAACTAAAAACAGCAAATTTAGAAGCGACTTGAAACCGTTCAGGAGACAATCTGACTTATTTACCGACAGGCCACCAAGTTATGTACCACCGCACCGACACCTGGGATTTATGCAGTTTTACTCTGGCAAGCCTTTTAGGTTAGGTTCCTACAGGACGGAAATCTTGTGGAATGTCTGCAGCAGGACAGGACACAAATTCCGCAAGATTTCCGCAGCAAAAAGGCTGCTTCAAAACCCGTACCTGTATTCCGCTTTGGAAATCTCTCCCCATAGAGAAAAGAGCCCGCTGCTGAAACTGTAATTACAATTGCCATGCCCCGGATTTGAATTCCGTGACGCATGTCAGTTTTCACGCAGCTTGTCTGCAGAGTGGGGACGGGATTTTTGCAAATCTCGCCCACTGTGCTGCTTAGTCTCAGGCTTAAGGCCTCATGTCCACAGGGAAAATCAGGCCCGCCGTGGATTCTTCATGCAGAATCCCGCAGCGGTCCATCCTTTCCCGGGGACATGAGGCTAAAAAAAAAAAAAAAAAAAAAAAAAAAGATTAAACTCACCTGTCCGGACGCTGCGGATCTTCCCTCCGTCGTGGCTGGATCTTCTTTCTTCAGCCCGGCGGATGTGCTCGGCACGCCAGCAGCATGCCGCGCACATGCGCCATGCTGAAGGAGGAAGATCAGTCCGCTCTGTTGTTGGGTCCTCTCCAGCATGTCCCATACTGCAGTACTGGCTATAGCCAGCAGATGGCGCCATTGTATAATGGCAGAAAGAGAAAGCCCACTAGGAAACCCTGAATCCAAAACTGGATTGCAAGGGGTTAATACTTACCTTGCAGGCGCCGTCCTTCCCGGTCCCTCTCACTGCTCTCCAGGTGCTCCGACAGTCTTCAGTGTCGTCCTCAGCGGTGACATAGCATTCTCTTCCTGGTAACGTGTCTTGAATACCCCGCCTCCAGCAAGAGATTGCTGTGATTGGCTCAGGACCGCGGCCTCAGCCAATCCAGCCGATGCTTGATGAGCCAATCACAGCCAATGAATGCAATCATTCATGAAAGACTTGCTACTTTAATTAAAAGATTGTTTTATCTGTGTTACGTACATGAACCGGAAATTCGCCAGTGCAGATAAGCCCTTAATACGTTCACAAACACAAGTATATCCCAACACTACACATCTGGACTGACATACCTGCTCTAAGCTAAACTTCTGGGGAAGTTAAAATGAAATTCAGGAAGGTACAGACATAACATAATTTAGCTTCATTTTCTTAATGTGTTACACCATAATAAACAAGGGAGCTGCATAACCTACAAAAGAATATACTGTCATCCACTGATGTTAGCTATGGGAGCAATTGAAAAATAGAGCAAGCAATTTAAAATTCCCTGCAGCAGTGCCGCTACCTTGCAGCAAGCAATACCTTGTTTTACAACACTGTGTTCTATTTGAACAAACTACAGTAAAGTTTCTTCTATTGATTGTGAAACAAAAGTTATATGAACCAAGGGAAATCTGAAATCCCCCCAGATTCACAAAGTCATACTGATTGATATCAATGAATACGCTATATGGCAGTGCAAAATTATCAAAATCACTGTGGCTAATGCTTAGCAAGAAAATCTGTGCCCCTCTAGGTCTTGTCACATCTTCATTAAAAAGAGCTAGTTTTTCCAGTTTAAATACTAGTAGAGTACACACAGGTACCGCACGGCATGAGGAAGAGTGAGAATAAACTGCCTGTAGTAGTAGAACACCTTAGGAAGTCTCATAATGCAGCCAAACAGATGCTGGATATCACAGGATGGGATCAGTAAGTCATCCAAAGTCCTATTCATCGATATCTAAAGCATTGGCAAGACTGTTGTGCTTCATACAACCAGAGATCAGATCAGGGATGTATAGACTGGAAATCTCATAGACTCTTAAAGCCCATTTACACGCAAAGATAATCTTTTCAACTAATGAGAGTTTTAGTGATCTTTTTTGCATAAAGTATTAATAGCCATTAACACCTTATCTTCATTTGCATGTAAATGAACCTTCACAAGCGGTTTGCAGAGCCCAGCTGCATTGCTTTCCTCACAGGTGCCCGCAGGTTACAATGTTATCTGTGGGCTGCCTGCGGAGATAACAGCCCATGGTCTACTGACAGATAAAAGGATTTGCTTTATCTCCAGTAGCTGAAAGATGGATTTTAAATTCACCTTAATATCAGTGTTCAAACTAAAAGTGTCCGATGCCAGCGTTTACATGCAACGATTATAGCTCAAAAACGGTTGTTTGAACGAATTTTAAGCGATAATCGTTGCATGTAAATGGGCCTTTAGAAAGTAGACCTGTCATGTTTTTAGGTCAGCAGGTCCGGCTGCATAGCTTTGTAGCCATGGCCTGGTGATTCTATAGTTGGTTTTCTCTGTTCCCTCCTTTCTCATATGGAGTTCTGTTAGATTCAAAATGCTGGGAGCCAAATCTATCAAGAGGATCTCAAATCAACCAATCAAGTCCAGTGAGTCAGGGGACCATGGCTGCTGCAGCTATATAGCTGGTCCACTCACCTGAGGACATGACAGGTCCCCCCTCTAAGAAGTTTTCCTACAAACACTGTACTTGGCTACTCATCCAAAAGAGTTTGAATGAAGCGGTAGCACACATGCCCACCTTCACTCAAGTCAAACAAATGATACAGAACCCCCGTTCTTGTGATCAGGAGAGGGGGCCTCCGGGATCAGACATTCTAATAGGTGAGAATTTTTAGTGAGAAAACCCCATAAGGCTTCCTTCTCAAAACTTGTTTTTTGAAATTTCTTGAAAGAATCATGAATTTGACTTTTTTTTTACAAGCTTTGTATGCCTTTAATTCGGCCGTTTTTCTCCCTCCTACAGAACAACCCATGGAAAAGGTCTGCAGCATGCTGTTTTTTTGTTTTTTTAAATTCAACGGACCCATAAAATGTATGAAAAGTGAGGGAAAAAAAAAAAAAACACAAGAAAACGTAGTGCATTTCATATTTTCCTATTGTCTTACAAATGTGGCTGCAACAATTTTTTTTTTTTTTTTTTTAGGGAAAAAAGGTCAGAAAAAGAACAAAAAAAAATCACGCCATTATTCGAAAAAGTCCCGTGTGAAATTCCAGCAAAGACTTCTGCTCTCTACAAGTGAATTGAGGCCTTTTTTGCAGCATGTGCACAGATTTCTACAAGCCTCAGTCCTCCTGCACATGGGCCAAGATTCCATAGCAGGATTTCCCGCAGAATTTCCACCCAAGCTAGCTGCCATAGGATTGCATTAGATTAGTGCAATCCTATGTAGACAGTCGCCATTTAACTGCATGAAAACACACACAGTAAACAAATCGCGGCATGTCCTATGTCTGTGTGGGCCTCGCACTATTGACGAGCCCGCTCCACTCTGCACATGCGCCGGACAGCACATAGAGTAGGTGCAATGAGTTCTGTGATAAAAGTGCAACACATTACATGCAATTTTCCTACACACGAAAATCAATAAAAAAAATAAATTGCATCGCACTCGTATGAAAAACACATTTTTTTGTGGTCCCATGAAAAAAAAAAAAATGGGCAAGATCACCTCAAAAAAGTAAAAGGTACATTCTGGCACTGGTGCGAGGGAGAAGGGGAAATAAGGCCCTATGCCCACGGCACTCGCGGATGTCCGCAGCGAAAGACCTGCTTATCAGTGCGGACATTTTTAAGCGCCTGTCGTTGATCGCAGATCCGCACGGATGTACGTGGATCGTCTGTGCAGCTGGTGGTGGAGAGGGAAATAAAAACAAACAACGCAAGCCTTTCCCATCCTCCCTGCTTGGTCTCCAAGAAACCAGAGGTGTATCTGCTTACAAATCCACAAAGCATCCGCAACTGAACTGTGGATGCATTGTGGATCGCTCGTTTCCATAGAAATCAATGGGGCATGCCGCGATTTCGTTTCCGCGTGTGGCATCTGCAAATAAAATCCGCATGTGTTAATTGAAGTGCGGACACCTCATGCTTCCCCAAGGGCGACTTGAACTGCGGATTGTCCGTACAGGTGTCCCGCGTGGATTCTGCAATTCAAATCCACCTGTGGACATTGAGCCCGGTAGGAGAAGAAAATCACCCATGTAAATAACAGGTTCTATTGCAGTGCGCAAAACTTGCTCAATAAAAACGTTTGTGTGAAAGCTCCCCGCATTGTATTATACTTTATTATAATTGGGTTCCTGAGTATGGAGATAGACAACATTAGTTATACCCGCAGGTCCAGAGGGGGAAGCAGTCCGTTTAGGCTTACCTTTAAACACTAATTTTAGACTTTACCAACAGACCTTGAGTTGTGAAACACAGTTGATTACTTACATGGATTATCAGCTAAAGATAATATTTTAACTCAGAACTGCAGTCACTGGTCTCAGCGTGAGTCTCACCAAAAAAAAAAATATATATATATTATGTATACTTATATGCTTTACGTTTAAACTGACTGCCTGAGCGAAACGGACATCACTTGCTCGTTCACGCAGGGGCAAACGATTATCGCTGCATGTAAGAGTATCCTCCCTGATGGAACATCCCAAGACTCCTTCAGAATTCTGCACAGAACTTTCTTTGGGACTTCATCTTTTAACCCTTTCCAATCCACTGTCTGACGTCTAAAGACATTCTGATTGAAGGCTGTACATCTCTGATGTCGGAAGACGTCCGGCAGGGCATTGTTACTGTATATTACTGGCCGCTCCGTTGTCGGGGGCCTCTCCAGCATGTCACATACCGTAGTACTGGCTGTAGCCAACAGATGGCGCCATTGTATAATGGCAGAAGGAGAAAGCCCTCAAGGAAACCCTGAATCCAAAATTGGGTTGCAAAGGGTTAAGTGTGGTCTTCCCAGCAGAAAAACCAATCCCCCCCCCATCCCACTATAGGCGCTCAGCTAGGTTGTTACAATGTGGCTGGCGACACCTTTATAGTGACTGTTTCTAATGACAGTATTTTATATATCGTGGTTACTTTTTATCTGTATTTGGCAGACCAACAGTAACAAATATACAGCATGTATGCTTTAGTAGGGTTGTCCAGGAGATAAGATCTATGAAAAGGGTTTTATCATGATATAATAAAGTTGGCCAACAATAGATTTGACGTAATAAAATAATTCTTTCCCTGCTGCTGCTATGATGCCCGTTACGTTTTCAATAGAAGAACCTAAAAGTGGATGGAACTTGCTGCAGGCTGATGGACTGCTGAGGCTTTGCTGCCTGTGCTAGAACACTAAATACAGTGCCAACAGCATTGTAAAACATTTTACACACAGATTATGCTGGCTTTGAAGATAATATTTTACACTGCTCTGTGCAATGAACTCACAACATGCACCCATATAGCAGCAGCGGAGAGTTAAGACCATCCAACCAACCATGCCTCCAATAATAAGGGAGGGATTCAGACCTTGGGGTGAATAGATACAGGTATGGCCAAGCTGCTTATAGTGCTCATCCGGCCAAGAAACTATGGGATGGGAAGGAAATAAGGCTCTTTTTACTTTTAAATCCAGCACTGCTTCCGCTCTCCGTGCAGAAAATTGCATGGGGACAGAAGTCAAGACGGAACCTGCACAGCGCCAAAGGGGAGAATGTGAGACGGAGACCTCTTTGGTCTCCGTCACACACGGTTTCTATCCCTGTCAGTCTTTTACAATGGACAGTCTTTTCTGTCCAGTGTGAAAGACTGACAGGAGGTAAAAGCTATGCAAGACAAAGACCAAGGAGTTCTCCATTTTACCCTACAGGGGCACCCTGGTTACCATCCCAAAGCAGTAATCTACATGGAGGATAGAACTCAGAACGGAATATAGTGTGAACCTAGTTTAAATCTAATGCTTTCCAGCCACATACATAATATATACATATGGCTTCATAGCATTACCGATGTTTTCCTGCATGGCACCACGATGCAGCAAACACATTGCAGCATGTCCTATCTTTCTGCAATATCGTTCATTGATTTCAACGGGGCCAGCGGCAGCAGTGCCAGCCCCGTTGAAAGCACTGCGAGAACTCTGCGATCCTCTGCCGTGGCTGTGACAGCCGCATTGGGGATTCCCTTATCCCCGCAGTGATGCAAGGCTATTTTCACATGAAAACGTCTTGCATCCACAGGGCTTTCACATGTTGGCAAGTGTGATATAGAGACGTGCATATCCTAATATTGTGTGATTCTTATTCATGCATCGCACATTATTTTCTATGGCACTGTAAACGTCATCCATTTCCATGTGAGTACGATGTGTTTTTTTAACACATATTACTATGGGGACTGCATGGAAAAAAAGAACCAGAAAGTGCTGGGGAAAAAAATGAATGTATATTGTGCATGAAGGAAAAAAAAATATGAAAAATCACATTAAGAAAACTGTCAGGTTTTTCACTGCCCAAACTCTCACTCGACTGTGTGGGTACAGCCATATCAGCAGTTAAAAATGTTTTTTTGTGTTATGATCTGTTGCTTTTTCCGTTGACATGCTTGAATTCACGGAAGCAAGGAGGCAATACCCATCATCCATATATTACAGCAGAACCTTGCAAAATCAATACAGATCCTTAAATCCCCTCTCCTTACAGATAATGGCTACAAACCACAAGACTTGCTCAACGGAGCATAAATTAACTTTTAAACTGGGAGAATTCTGCTTATACTACAATTGAACGGAGTAGTTAGCAAAAAGCATTCAGCAGTAGTGAAGAAGAGGTGCTTGACTATCAGGGCACAAGTCCATGTTACTTAATGGCTGCAATATATACTTCAAGATTAGACAGGAAAAGCCTCTTAGTCCCCAAACACACACCCTACTGTTCTACACCACATTTGCAATGTGCCTGAACCACTTTTTCTGACACGTGAGCCTTTGCAGGAAAAAGTGAGCTGTGCTTCAGAGTTGGTGGAGTGACACACTTGACAAAGTTTCAGACCAGGTGCTGTCTTAACTCAGTAACATAAAACCTCAGCAGAACATGTGCCGTGTTAAGAAAAATGGCTCTTACTATACTGCTGGGCGACTATTAGTAAATCTCCCTTATTGGCATCATGTGCAAAGAAGAAAAGATCACATTATAAATAAACATGTCCATTTCTGAAGAACATACCCCAGCACCAAATCTACTAGGTAATCTGAAAAACTAATGTAAACACCACAAAGAGAAACAAAAACAAATACTGTGCATAGAATAAAAGCATTTCACCTATATTTACTAAACAAACAAAAACAGGGGTCAAACAATCTTTTCACCCATTTTCAGTTACATCCATTTCTGCAAAAAACTAGGTGAGAACTCCTGAGGTACAAGGCTACCTATAGCAGTCAACTAGTCTGTAACCACACAGCCTGAAGACCATTCAGACTCCATCACTGACAGGTAGAACACTTCCAGTTTGGGCTTACAGGTAACAATTGACATTAAAGAACACCATCAGTGGGACTGTATTTACATGGGCAAGTGAGACATCAGGCTGAGAAACCCAAACCGACATCACGCTCTTAAAACCTGCAACTTTTCCTGTGATTGTGATGAGTTTTGCAAGAAAACCGCATTACATCGCTGCATGCACATTTTTCACATGTGTGAAAGCGGCATGTTATAGGATTCGCATGAAGGGCGCATCTGCATATGAGTGTGATATCTATTTATTTTTTTTTACAAGGGCAAAAAATTACACAATATCATCGCAAAAAAGAAATGGGACACACTGTGATTCTTTTACCTTGGACTCCCATTTGTATAAACACATAGTAAATAATGAGTCATTTTCTTGTTTGAGGGCTGTCCATTATGCAATCATACAGAACACGTGAGAGGAAATCGCCTGCGTGAATACACCCTCAAATATAAATATTCTCCTACGTGTGCATGTATATGAAGTGGGTGTAGATTTAAGTACACTGGTTATGGGTATAGCACAGATATTCCAGGCCAGCAATTAAAGGGTTTATTCACACACAAGAAATTAGTTGCAGAAATTTCTGTAACTGTCCTATTAAACTTAAAGGGCTTGCAGAAATCCATGTGCCCCCTGCTTGGACAACTCCATGCAGAGGGAGATATAGAACTGATTGGCAGTTGCAGAATTTTCTGCAATATAGCCAATAAGTGTGAATATACCCCAATTCTGTTAAAGTTAATTAAAGAGTACCTGCACTTTCACTTGGGGCACTCCTGCTCCGTTGGCTGCTTTCGGCTTCTTCCAGCTGCTGAAGACAGCCTCATATAGCACTATAGAAGCGCTACATAGGGCATCTGTAGGGGCCAGAAGAAACCAAAACCGGCCGATGGAACAGGAGTGTGCCGAAATAAAAGTGCAGGTACTCTTAAGTGACACGTCAAGAACAGCCGTCACCATACAAGCCAGGACTAAGAAGATAGCAAGTTGTCACACACCATCCATAGAAGAAGAGGTTCAAAACCTGTGATCTATTCAGAGGGATCACGGGAGTCAAACTCAAGAGTCATATGACAAAGAGATACAATGACTTCTTGTTAAGAGATTCTGAACTACATCACTCAGGAATGTTCCCAAGATATGACAACTCCTGGAATTAATCTTGAAGACCACATGATGTAACATGTCAGCCTTAAAGGGGCTTTTCTATCAGAAATTTGGTGTCATCATAAAATGTTGAACCTGGGGTTTGTGGGGGGTCCGACTAATGGGACATCTACCAATCCAGAGAGAAGGGTGAGGAGCAGGTCAGGCATGGACTTTTCTCAGGATCATTGGGGTTCTCAGTAGTATTGATGACTTGTCAAAATAAGCTTTTATGGGAAACCCCTTTAATTAAAAGTGACCTTAAAGGGGTTATGACAAAATCTTACAGGATAGGATAATTATGATAGGTGGGGGTCTCGCTGACCCCCACAACCCTGAGAACAGGATGCAGTGATGTCACAGTGAATTGAGTGCTGGCAGAACATTTATGGTCACCACTCCATTTCAATGGGGCCGACGGAAATACCCGAGCGCCTGTAATCGGCTGCCTCCGGCAGTCCTATTGGGAGTGAGAGAAGTGGCGCCTCGCACGTGTAACTTCAGTAACCTCCTCAATGCAGGGAGTGTAGTAAGAAGCAGGGGGCCAAAGGACCCCCATTCTCAGGGATCAATGGGGGTCTCAGCAGCAAGACTCACAGATCATAAAGTTTTCCCCTATCCGGGATTACCCCTTTAAGATGCCCAAGATCTGTGAACCCCACAATGCCCAGAACAAATGGCACACAACCTGGAGATTCCCATAAGTTGGCATCTCTGTAAAAGTGTAAGTGGCACAGTGCCCAGGGTACTTCTGCAGTAGTGCTATCAGTAGGCATCACCCACATGCTCTCTATGACAGGTCAGCTTTGGAGAGTGCCCAGTACCCAGCTCACCTTGGGGAATGCGCCCTCTCTGCGGGGGCTCTTAGGTTGGTCAAACTGCCCCCGGTCCAGCATGAGGTACAAGGAGAAGATGACCACACAGAAGACAGCGCTGCCCAGCACGGTGATCTGCCGGCTCAGCTTCATCCTCCTGCCAGTCCGCACACAGATCCTCGCCAGCGGCTCCGTCCAGTCCAGGTGCCCAGCTCACAGCAGCAGCATGCCAGTCCCGCCTGCCCCGGGCACCAGCGTCACATGCTTCGGCTCCACAGGTCACACAGTGACAGCACGAACTTTACCCCCCATGAGGGCAGCCCCCTCCGCCCCAGCCAGGGAGTTCCTGCTGCACTCAGGACAGGATACAACAGCGGCGGGACACAGCAGTTCCCCCTCCCAAAGCAGCAGAGCCCCGAGACTTCCGCAGAGTGCTATCCACTCCCAGCGAGGGGTCAGCGCCCGGCACCGCTCATCCTCAGGGCGCCGCCAATCTCGTCACGCCGCTTCCAGCAGTCCCAGCTCCGGTCACCGCTCCACAACTCCGTCCAGCGGCTTCAAAATGCAACCACCGAGAGGCGGGGCTTCCAGGAAGGGGCGGGGCTCCCATGTGCTAGGCGCACGTCATGGTGTTACAGCCCAGCGGAGGGAGTGTGGTGACGTCACGGGACCAGGGCGCTCGACACAGACACGCCCCCTTCGTGCTCCGGGCATGTGGGGTCGGTCCTGTCAGTACACCAAGGGGAGCGGAGGACATATAGACTGTGCTGTCTGTATACACCTGGCAGCTCCGCCACCTGTATATACTAGTGTAGCCGGACTAATATATATATACCTACACAGAATCATAGGTCCATACTTACTATACCTGTATATACTACTCTGCCTATATATAAGCATACCATCACTACTCCTGTACATTGCTTTCTGCACACATTTCTGTACCTGCAGGTTCTTTTACATAAGTGTTACATGCACACACTGCAGGTAATTTCATCCAAACGTACAAAATTCAGCAGACATACACAATATGTCCTAAAATCCACATTTTCTTTTTGTAAAACCCAATTCATTGCATTTTACCGCCATCTGGAAACATGTATTTCGGCATCAGGCTTTGCTCACACGTGCTGGAATCTTTTTTCTGCAATCTATTCTCTAGTTTATAAAAATCATTGCGAAAATTAATGCATTTTTTTGTGTATCTGTAGGACAGCGCCTCTAAGGAGTGTATGAAATGACAACGGAAAAAATACACATATGATCATGTGGGACTTACCTGGAGTAAGCAGGGGCCCACCAAAGGTGGCTCACCCGCTAATGCCTGCTGTCCCAGCTGTTTCTGATATGAATTCCCACGTCCTGTAGGACCTCCGCAGTCACCGAGGGCAGCAAGGAGACCCCAAAATCTGAAGAGAGTGGGTGGAATAGAGATCAAATAGAAGTAAAAGCTTGCAGGGATTGCTCAGGAGAATAGTGAATATTAGGCACCTGAAGAGAGGAAGGGGTTAAGAACAGTGAACTCCTTCCTAAGAGCTCAGAGGAGATAAGACTGGTAGTCCCCAGAATATTTCAAAAAAGTCTTTTAATCTTCCATGCAGAGGTCCTATAAAATGCGTTTTGGCGCTCTTTGGCGCCCTTGTCAAGTTGTATAGGACCTCTGCTTTGAAGGTTTTTTTGTGGTATCTTTTAATGACACGGGGGGCTTTCACACGAGACGGAAGATTCCGCAATGCAGAAAAATTCACAGATCTGGCATGCGGAATTGAGAATTCTACCATCAATTTCACATCAAAATCTGCATTTTGACATGTTTGTTGCAGATTGTGACAGCAGAATATTCCCCAGCATCATGCAAAATACTCCGGCTCGTGTAAAGGCATCCTTCAGGTGCTTCTCCACGGAACGATTATCGTTCAGATCCCGCAATCCAGCGAGACTGTGAACGCATGTTCAGTGTGAATGCATGCCCCAATTGAAGTCTTTCCCTTCTCGTTCGTCATTCAGTTTCTGCATGCAGAAAACTGAATGATGTATCATTCCATGTAGAGAGGCCGTCACTCACTTAGTAACGACTGCCTGCTTACTGTGAATGGAGGCGAGCACAGGAGCGATCGCTGGGACGAGCTGTTGGGAATCTGTTGCCTGATAGATCGTCCCATGTCAAGGCCCCCTTAGGGAACATGCGCATGTTGGAACCCAACGTGGATATTTTTCTGCGCCGATCCCAATTCTAAAATCTCAACAGAAATTTGCGACTAAACTGTGAATTTCTGACATGTATTTTGCCGTGGATCTACACGTGGATTTAGCTCTGTTCAAGGGCAAAGTCCACTGCAGCAATGCCGCAGCATTTACAGCATGCATAGGACACATGTTTTTGCTGTTTTATTTCCTACAGAGGAGTCTATGAGAAAACTCCAGAAAAAATGCCATAAGTAGAGTATGCTGCAATTTGCAAAAACAACTTGTAGCCCCCAAAAAATCACCAAAGGAAAAAAAAAACGCCACAAAAAAAAACACACATTGGAGCATGTTTTATATTTAACTTACACCTCAATTGTGGCGGAGAAAAGTCACAATTTTTTGGGCAGAAGTGCCAAATTTGTAACTTTTCCAACATTTGCTTCCTGCTACTTTTTCAAAGAGTAAGTGGGACTCAGGATTAGGGGACACAGCCGTGTGCCGCCCATCACGATTAATATGATCTATGCCAGAAACTGGTGTAAATCATACTAAGGAAAACTCAGCTCCTAAATTAAGTAAGTCTTTCATCTGATGCTCGGAGGTGCCACCAGATGAAACAATTGTACAGGTTATTACAAATGATCTTGATTTGGGATTTCATACCTGGATGCTACAGATATGGCTTCTGCCGCAGCTGGAATAGGAAACCCCAGGTTTCATCTTCCAACAGGACGGGGCGCCCCCCATGTCCACACTGTAGTCAGAAGTGAGCGGCGACTACCAAGCAGATGGATTGGCCATGCAGGTCATGACAATGGAACTTCTTCCTTGGCCTCCACATTCCTGGACCTTATGCCTTGTGATTGTTTTCTCTGGGGAGTGTTAGAGTCTACATGCCCCCGCACCATCCACCATACATGATCTGCGAGGACACATCCCAGAAGCCTTTGCATCAGTCTATCGTGATACACTACAACATGAATGGCAGGAACTACAAGCTCCATGTGTGTCAAGTGACAAAGGGGGCTCACATTGAACACCTCTGATGTGGAAAACATTTTTGACCCTGTGCAAAAAATATTTTAGTGTTTCTATTTTAATTGATATCAAATTTATCTATCTGAGTGTCATTAAATGTGAGTTATGAGGGATTGAAAGCGGAAAGATCATTTAGATTAATCCTGTTTTAAGGGGCTCGTGCCTCTTAATACATCTGTTGCAGATAGATGGGTGCAGAGTTTATATAGACCAGTGTATGAAATGGTGGTCTAAGTAAATATGCCCCATTGTCAGTAGTGAGTTTCATAATAACTTACAGCTAACATCTGGATGCTATGCTGAAAAATTTGTAAAAGAACCCCATCAAAATCACTAAAACACAGCATTTTAAGGACTGTGCCAGCCTTGTACTCAAATTCAAACACTAATGACATCTTGCTGTCCATCTTAATAACACTTCCACCCTTCTTTGCTGTCCTTGACATGAGACAAGTATTAGTATGCAGCTTCATTTTATTCTTACTCAACTGCTGCAATCCCCTTTTTTTGGCGGCTAGCAATCACACTGGCATCACTCCAGTCCAAACTAAACTGTGCTGCAAGCTGCACCCACCTCCCAATAATCCTCCACTGGCTGAACATTAACCACTGAATACAGCACTAGAATAACCTGCAAGTCTCTCCGCAAGGCATGATGGCTCAGTATATACCTGGCCATGTGTCTGTGCACCATACCACACTTGTACATACTGCTCATGCTATAAACATTACTATACTGTGCTCTGTAGGCATATGGGAGGGGGGTTATGGGATAAAACCCTCCCCATCAGGCCCAGACTCTAACAGCTGGGAGTACCTGTGCAACTCGGTGATACAGTAAAATTGGTCATTTACTAAACATTACTATTTTACCTGCCAGTTGCCAATAAAGGATGGCATAAATCCTGCAAACTGCTGGAGAGTTTCCTCAACACTCTTCATGGGGAGAGGCCACGGGGGCACTGCTAGGGTAATATTTGGCTCTTTGGGCATAGTATGGCACTATAAGGGCGCCCACCCACTGGCGATTTTTTTTTCTTTGCGTTTTGTGTTTTTTCTCAAGAGCAATTAGAATTGAATGTACTCCTGTCCACTGGCGTTTTTTTTTGCGGTGCGTTGCGATTTTTAACATAGGAACTGTCAGTTGCATATGTGTCCTTATTTTTCTCCTAATGCACCCATGAATGTCAATGGAAATTAATGGAAAAGGCGCGAAAAAGCCGCGAAAACGCCGTGAAAAACGCACGAAAATCGCAAACGCCAGTGGGTGGGCGCCCTAAGGGCTGTTTCACACAAGTAGAGTTATTCCGCAATCTGCAGTATGAACCACGGTTTAATCTGATATTGTAGATACATTTAGGCTGGTGTGGGAAAAAATGCTGCAAAGTCAGAATGCTTTCAGAAATAGAACATAGTAACCTAGTACGCCAGGCTGAAAAAAGACATATGTCTATTCAGTTCAGCCTATTCCCTATTGCCTATTTCACAGAAAAAAATCGACAACATTCGAAAAGAAATCTCTGAAAACTGCATGGTTAACCCCAATCACAGTTTTGTCAGCACTGCATCCAGCACCTACTCACTTTCTATGTTCGAACCAACGACAGAGGAAGAAGTCTCCAGGCTCCTTTCTGCTGCCCACCCCATCACCTGCGCTAGCGACCCTCTCACCTCCTCCGGTCCCTTTCCCCAGCTCTCATTACTCACCTCACCACAATCTGCAACCTCTCCCTAACCTCTGGCACTTTCCCCTCCTCATTTAAACACTCCATCATAATAATAATTTCCAAAAAAAGGGGTTTTATTGCGGAAAAGTTGAAAAACCTAAAAAAAAATATAAGAATTTTGCTATTGTTGTAATCGTACCGACTCACAGAAAAAATGTATCGTGTCACTTATGCTGCATGATTAAGAGCTTATTCACACGGGCGTCAGCGTTTTAACGTTTGCCCGCCGGTGACGTAAAAACGTGTGAACGGGCGCACAAATCCAACGTTTGTGCGCCCGTTCAGATGACCCTGGCCGGCGCATATGTGCATATTCTAACATATAATATTGTATCGCTCTTACAGTAAAGAGCCCCTTCTCGTCTGTCAGTGTATAATCCTTCTTTCCTCCAGACGTCGAGGATGAACCCTTGTTATAGTCACAGTCCTGGGTATAAACAGATCATGGGAGAGATCTCTGTATTGTCTCCCCATATAATACATAGTTATTAGGTCGCTCCTAAGCTGTCTTTTTTGTAAACTAAAATCCCAAGGTCACCCCTCAGCTGTCGTTTTTTTTTTCCCCTGAAGTAACCCCAATTTCGATCTCTCTGAGTATTGTAGTCCACCCATTCAATTTATTACTTAAGTTGCCCGGCTTTGTACCCACTCAAGCTCTGATATCTCCTTTTTGAGTACCGGTGCCCAAAACTGTACACAATATTCCATGTGTGGTCTGACCAGTGATTTGTAAAGAGGAAGAACAATGTTCTCGTCATGTGCCCCTAGACCAGTGAGGGCGAACCCATTAGAGACCGAGTGCCCAAACTGCAACTCAAAACCTACTTATTTACTTCAAAGTGTCAACACATCAGGGGGTGGGGCTTATCACGAAGTATGATTTTACCCCCATCGTTCTAAAAAAGACAGGGCCACTTTAAAATAGACAGCATGCAGACTTTGACTGCGGAAATGCAGCAGAATGTCCTCAGCGGAAATTTCTGTGGGAAATTCTGCAGCATTTCCGCATCCAAAAAGCAGTCAAAATCTGCACGCTGTGTATTTTAAAACTGCCCTGCCCATTTCGACCACATGTAAACATACCCCAGCGGTAATAGTGACCCCCCCCCCTTAGTGGCTCCAGCGATAATAGTGACCCCTCAGCGGCTCCAGCAATAATAGTGACCCCCCCAGCAGCCCCAGCGATAATAGTGACCCCCCCCCTTCCCCTCCAGCAGCCACAGCGATAATAGTGACCCCACAGCGGCCCCAGTGGTAATAGTGACATCCCCCAGTGGTAATAGTAACCCTCCCTCCCCACAGCAGCCCCCCAGTGTAACAGTGACATCCCACAGCGTCCCCCTGGTATAACAATTTTTCCTTCCCCCCCGAGTTGATTTTTATCCCGCGGATTGTTTTTGCGAGTGCCGTGGTCTCCTCTCTTCTACAGCCTGGTATAACAGCAACATCCCACAGCGGACCCCCAGGGTAACAGCGACATCCCACAGCGGCCCACATGGAAGGGGGACACCTGCTGCGGGCCCCTATTGCCTTTTATCTGGCCTTGAGGGTCCCCCTTGCATCAGCGCCGCCTCTGCCGCCCGTGCCACTGCGGATAGGATGGAATTTGAAGAGGCCCCACCGCCAGCGCTTATGCTCCCAGAACGGATCTGCAATAGGGGCCGCGCCATCTCTGCTGCCCATGCCAGTGCCGTTGCCGCTGCCGCTGATGTTGCTGAGATTCGGCCTCTCCTCCAGGAGCAGGACAGCCTTGAAATTGGCTCTTCCGCTGCTCCCGCCATGCTCCCCGACCAGGACGGGAGTTGTGGGAACAAACACGCCCCCAGCCAATCAGAAGTTGGGGGCAATAACAAGTCTCAATGCTGGTGCATTATGTCACCACCCCTAACTTCTGGTGGCGACATAATACACCAGTACCCAGCGCTGCTAGCAGCGCAGCTGTGTAAATGCCGGCAGGGAAGCCGCGGCTCCTGCCGGTATTTACAAGTGGTAAGCGGCCGATGGCGGCGCGTGCCAGCAGGGAGAGCTGTGCGTGCCGCCTCTGGCATGCGTGCCATAGGTTCGCCACCACTGCCCTAGACCTTTTTTGATGCACCCCTGCTCCGCTTGGTTTGTGGAGGGATTCACAAAGGATACTGAGCAAGTGATAAGGAAGTGAGACGGCGTTACTGCAGAGCAGCAAGACTGAACAGGTGTGTCCACCTTGGAACATTTACTGAGGTGGACTAAACACAGAAAGGCTCTTCAATAGAAACTAGTATTGTGGTTTCATATCTCCGTTGGAACCTCCGGTTGGAGGTTCTTTTGCAGATCTGGTACAAAATACCATAAGAAAAAGTGCTGCATGCAGCTGAGCAGAAAACATACGGACCCCATTATAGTCAATGGGGTTCATTCGGCGCTGTTCTGTTCCATCATAGGGCATAGTTTTCGACCTGGGGATCCCCCTTTCCTACTCCCCAAATGGGGCCCCTGAACGCTGATGTGAAACTACCATTAGTCCTAGAATATCTGGAGAAAGAAACATTTTTTTAAATAAGTATACCGTAAATTCAAAAATGTTAATATTATATTTTTCATGGTACATTCCCTTTAAGTCTCTACAAGTTAGCATGTCTGACACATTTGCCCGTACACAGCACTGTCACTTTGTCCCTTGGTTTTGCACAAATATTTAATCACGTGAATGAGCATTGATTTTTGTGAAGTGAAAGCCCCTCACTTTCTGGTGTAGATCTGTGTACTATGCCGTTTTTTAGCTGCCTCCTTTGCTACAGTCCAGTGTAACCTGACTGTTTTGAGAATTCCTGTGGTAATCTATGCTGCAGGGGGTTTTGCTATGTGTGAAGCCCACCACAGACAAAGACCTACTATGATCATAGGAACATCCCAGTGATACTCATATTTACACTACAGATGCATTGCAGATACAATAGATTTGTCACTGACCATCATGCCTCATCTTTTTTGAATTACAGTATAAAGGTGCCAGTGGCCTCAAACGAGCCCTTTTTAGCAATAGTTGTACAGCGTAAACATGGGGCATGACAGTGTACAGTAGTTGCAAGTTGCTTCATTTTGGCTGAGTGAAAAGAAGGGACTAGTGAGCAAGTTCCTGTGTAAACAGGCAATCGTTCACTTTTGAATGACTGCGTGCTGGCAGTGAATGGAGGTGGGTGGCCAGAAGCTTATGGCCGGAAGCTTATGTCTCCCTAGTCATCCTGTGTTAAGCCACCATTAGTCCAATAACAGAGGGAAGCTCCATCTTTGTCCTTAGGGTTCTTCCATATGGGTGATTTTCACGTGTGATATCTGACCAATTGTAATATGTTCAGATATTGCATGTGATAATGAACATTTCTGTGCAATGATGTAATTCATATGAGCAATTTTTCTTTTGGACCGATGATCCAAGATAGAAAAATCGCTGCAGCTCCTATATTTGGGCAATTCTTGTCTAAGAATCATTTATTATTCCCTATGGGATAAAAAAGAGTTTGTGTGAAAGTTGCAGGCAGATTGTACGAATCAGTGGTCCGCATTTATCAATAATTTTGGTGCATTTTACTTATCTCAGTTCCATTGAAAGTCTTTGACAGAAAGTGCAACCTACTATTGGGGAAAAGGAACCCTGCAAACATCCAAGAGCTTAAGAGAATTGCAGCGGAAGAAACTACCAGCAGACAGGTGCAAGAAGCTCACAGATGACTACCAAAACTGTTTAGAGGCTGTCATTGTTGCCAGAGATTGTACAACCAAGTATTAGGGAAAGATGCCTATAATCCTGTCCATGTTATATGCACTATATGTCTATTCTTTATTTCCTGTTAGAAATTACTACATGTGCTCTAATGGTCAAAAGTTTTAGAACACCTTAATTTAGCGGTTTATTTTTTATAGTAACAGAGTTCAAGTCCAGCAAATAACATAGAATGGTTCAAATGCAAGTAAAAAACATAAAAATGTTATGAAATTGTAATCTGAATTGCAACAATAGTCTGAATTTATGATTTCAACTAAAGGGCTATTTTCAGGGAACATAGCAATGGCAGCTGCTCTGCAGCATGGAGAGCAAATTATGGTAGGAAATTGGATGCAAACTTCCTGCAGGTATCTCAATTTTTGTAGATTACTTTCAAACCCACTGATTCTATATAACCAGTGTTGGAACAGACTGCATTACAACACCCTCTAGAGGTCTGTCCTACAGATAAATTGCCAAAAAAAAACAAGGTGGCAGTCAGTACAGTTTCCTACACTATCAAAATGCACTAGGAAACTGGCGAAAACTAAAAGAAAAAAGTCTGGCAGACTAAAGGCCATTAAACAAATCAGATGACTAGTGTTCGAGAGTCGACAGTTTGCGTGATCAGTGGCTCATGGCACAATCTTCAAGCACAGCTTAATGCCGCAAAGAATAAACAAGTTTCCAACTCAGCTGTGAAGAGAAGACTTCTTCTATCTGCAGGTCTGATAGGTAGAGTATTAGTAAGAAAGCCTCTGCTAAGATTTCAAAATGAAAAAAAAAGACCTGCCTGGACCAAGCAGCACCTTCAGTGGACTACTGAAGAGTGGAAGAAGGTCTTATGGACTGATTAATCAAAATTTGACATCTCTGGTACATCACACAGGGTTTTTGCCCACCGTCATGTAGGTGAAAGGATGGTTCCTGAGTGTGTGACACCAATTGTCAAACATGGAGGAGGAAGCGTGATGGTCTGGGGCTCTTTTGCTGGATCCAGAGCTAACAACTTGCACAGGCTAACTGGTACATTGGACACAAAGGGATAGCCCAGCATTTTGATACGCCATGCAATAACCTCTTGTGTACACCTAGTTGGTCAGGGGCTTATATTATATATTATATATTTTTTACCAAATCAATGAGTGAATCTGATTTATATGGGTGGCTTTTCATACAGGATTGACAGTTGTTCAGTGAATGGAGGTGAGGTGTGACGGAGATCTCTTCTGGCCACCAGCCTCCATTCAATGTGAACAGGCAGTCATTCAAAGATGAATGACTGCCTGTTTACACAGAGTGAGAAGTAGTTCACTAGTTGCTTCATTTCAGTGGGCTGAAACTAAGCGACTAGCATCTACTGAATGATTTCGCACTCAGTGCCCTGTTGGGTCGCAGGACAACCACCACTGAAAATTGCTTGTTGGAGCGATTTCACAGCTGAAAGTTGTCTCATATAAAGCCATAACACAATCCCATTGTATGTCAATCTGGTCTGTTGCACTCAGTAGTAACCACTGGATGACGACTTTGGCTATGCATATAAGATACATTTATGAGGGCTGTTACATCCCATTGTTTGTTCAGCTATATTGTACCACATTTCATATATTTTTATGTTGCGCAGGTCTAACAGAAGGAGCAATACAGAATTATATGTTAATGTTTGTAGTGTTTGTAAATTAAGCACTTGTGCATTTAACTACTATATATTTCTCACTTTTCATCTTGGAGTATTGTACCCCCGTTACAATATATCCTAATTTCAGGTCTCAACACTATAGCATTCAGCGGCTGGAACATAGTGTTTCCCCACTTCTACTGTTTTAATATGCAAAAAGACTAGATAAATGTTCCTTAATATATGAACAAAATAACTTAAATTCATAGATCTTCTAATGTCAGATTGAATTTACAGACTTTGCGTACATCTCCATGGACCTAGAATAGTTGTTTTCAGCCAACACTTGAAATATATAAAACCGCTATAGCCAACAAAAATACTTGAATCTCATAACTTCCTCATAATGATTTATTTATAAGGCTAAAACGTCTCGTACAAGGTTGTATATTTAGATATTGAAAAATCACATGCAGGTATTGTACTATGCTAATGGTGTAGAAATACACACATCGAAGATTTAAAATGGTCATTATTATACAGTGAATGCCATAAATTCCTCAATTAATGCTTCATTACAATTCTGTCCAACAAACAGCTGGCACCCAATAAACATTAGTATAATTCAGTATATGTCTTCTCAAACATATTGTTATTTCACCAGCCATTTCCATAGATTCTACTGTAACAGGTGTAAACAAGGGGAAGACGTTATCAGAAAATGAACTATATAAATCACATTTTTCACACTAGCCACAGTCTAATACCAGTCTGTCACTTCCTGATCTGTAGGAAAAGCTTTGCAGCAGTCATCTCACTAACATCACAGGCAGGATTACACTGAAAGGTAACACCTCTATGTAGATAACACAGGATCCACCACTCACAGAAGATGATAAGCTGTAACTAAGTACTCAACCTTCCTGCACATCTCACAGAGCATATCTACAACAGTCTCCCATACATGTCACAGAGCATGTCTACAACAGTCTCCCATACACATGTCACAGAGCATGTCTACAACAGTCTCCCATACACATGTCACAGAGCATGTCTACAATAGTCTCCCATACACGTGTCATAGAGCATGTCTAAAACAGTCTCCAATGCAAGTCAATGGGTCCCCTCCTGTCCATTGTGCGTATGACCTTTGAAGTTGATGTAAAGTATATTTCTAAATGCTGTTAAATATAACTCAGGAAAGATGGCCACCCCCATACTCACTTTCTCTATCTGGTTTTAATTAACGGAAAAAATGGTGATATTCCCTTTAAACATGTAAAAAGTACTAACATAAAGAAAGTATATTTGCATGCTTCCCAGCCCATCCATACTGTCATCAAACATCCTGTATGTCACAGATACATTTGTGATTGTTCTCAGTAAGAGAAACCAAGTAATCTTGTGGATATGATACCTTTTAATGGATAACAAAAATACATGATGCTATAGCAAGCTTTCGGACCTCTCAGGGTCCTTCATCAGGCAAAATGAAACAGATCTGTACAAATATACACATATGAAAAGGCACAGACATAGGAGACTAATTTGCACTTAAAACAATACCAGACAAGATGAGCAGAGAAGTAAACATTAATTAGTCTGCTGGTAAAGAATGTGACAGTTTTATGATCTCTAGATTGGTGTTTTGGGTGTTATCTCTCCTTCACACCTGCAAATAAGGAAGATGAAACAATACCTCTGCAGCACCACCTATTGGATGGCAGCATTCCCTCAAATCAATGTATGATTTTTTTTTACCAAGTATGTAAAAGAATAATTGGGAATAGCACCCCTTCTGGATGCTCCCCTTAGGGAGAGGCGATGCCCACCCCCGACCCACTCACCCCCCAGGTGTCTCCACCCACCCCCTGGGTGCTCCTCTTAAGGACACCCCTCTTGATCTCCTTCCGACCTTTCGTATTCCCCACTGGTGCAAGAACCCTGCTCCGAGGTTCATTCCATTCTTGAGGGCCATCAAAAACAGCCATGAATTTATACTCCCAAATTCTTTTTTTTTTTTTTTTTCAAATCAAGATTTTTATTGGATTTTCGTAACACAAGTATACACAATAGACAAAGATTATGAACGTAATCAACGTCAAGCCAAGCTCTTAGGACATATAACGAATAATTCTGGCTGGTATTGTTAAGCAAATTATAACATCGGTTCAAACAAGTACCATATATTTAGCTTGGTATGAAGAAATCAAACATCATGACATACAAGGACAGACAGGTGAATGGGAGAGGGGAGGAAGGAGGGGATGGGTCGGGGAAGAAAGGGGGTCAGGGTCCCCGGGGGCCATCCGCCCCAGAGGGATGGGGGATCTCGGTATGAGCTGCTTCTCAAATATCGCCAGTCCTTACCTCCTTACCGATACTGCAGCCATTACTCCGCTTCTCCTCTCAATACCCTCTAAGGAGTCAACGTGGCGCGGATGTCACTCCATTGCCCCCAAGTCCCCAAAAATTTATCATGAGTTTCTTTAGACCAGCTGGAAAGTTCTTCTAAACTATAGGTCTGATCCATTCTGTCCTTCCATTGGCTCAGGAGGGGAGGGGTTTTTTGCAGCCACTTTAGAGGGATAAGTGCTTTGGCAATATCAATCGCTTGTGCTAGCAATTTGTGCTTAATTGGGTTAAAGTCACTCGAGGGCCTCCACAAGAACAACACCTCTGGGGTGAGTACGAAATTTGGGGTTATCCTTTGGAGAGATTCTGATATCTCCTGCCAGAAGGTGTTCAGCACTGGGCAGCTCCACCAAATATGTAGGAAGGTGCCGATATCCTTTTCGCATCTCCAGCATTTGTTACTTAAGGCCAACTTATGGTCAAAGAGCCACTGGGGGGTTCTGTACCATCTAGTAAGAAGTTTATAATGGGCCTCCTGCGATATGATACAGGGCGACAGTCCAAACGCAAATTTTAAGATCAAGTGTGTCTCTTGGGCTGTCAGAGTAACTCGTAACTCTTTTTCCCAAGAAAATAAAAATGCTGGCTTAGCGTCTGGTAAGGGGGGGCAGCAACACCTCCGTATGAACGCGATTCTCCCGCTCTGAGGTCTATTTTCCTTTACCGCCCTTTCAAAGGAGGTGAGGGGCCTAGTAGATACATACGTCCTAATGAATTCTCCCAGCACCCCCTCCACCTGTGCTTGCTGGAGGAAGGTCAGTGGCCGGTCGGGCAGCAAGGACTCCATCACCCCTTTGGGGCTTAAATGACTCAGGTTCTGAAACTCACCAAGGGGTTTGTCCTCAAACTCTAGCCAAAGTTTGTTTGTGCACGGGTCCGACGGAAGTCCCAGTAGGGCGGGCAATATGCACAAAGGGGTAATCGGAGATGGAGTTGGAGCCAGCGCTTCCCTCCGCAGGTCCCAAGCCTCACAGGGTCCCCGTAGCAGAGGGTTGTATTTTTTGTTTTTGTAAGTGGCTTTCCTAGGAAACCACAGGTCCCCTCTCATGGAGTCGCCGTATATTTCCTTAGTCAGCTGGTACAGCAGGGGATCTCCTGCGGGGGAGGTCAATTTCAGCCAATAGCTGATGTGTGCGGCTATATAGAAGTCGTAGATGTTGGGCATCCCTATTCCTCCCTCCTCTCTTCTCTTCATCATTAAGCTATAGGCCAATCTAGGGCTCTTCTGTCTCCAGATAAATTTTATAAACGCTGAGCGCAGCGTATTAAAGAAGCTAGGTGGTAGATGTATCGGGAGGGATCTGATATAGTATAAAATTATAGGGAAAATGTATGTTTTTATTAGGTTCTTCCTCCCAAACCAAGAGATGTAAGGGACATCATAGTTCTGGAGCAAAGTCCTAATTTTAGTTAGCAGCTGGGGAAAATTTGCCGTGTATAGGTCGCTAATCTTCCTAGTCAGCTTTACTCCCAAAAATTCGATTTTAGAGTCGGACCAGGAGAACGGAGACCCCGGCACCAGGTTTAAGTACCTAGTTCTTGGAATAGATACATTCAGGACCGTAGATTTGCTAAAATTAATTTTAAAATTTGACAGTGTCCCAAAATGCTCCAGACTTGCAATTAATTTGGGCAGTCCTTTCTCAGGATTGGTAACCAGAAAAATGATATCGTCCGCAAAAGCTGTCGCGGAGAGCGTGTGTCCCCCCGCGTCTAGTCCCCGTATTTCCCGGTCCAACCTAACATCCTGGAGCAAAGGCTCCAGGGCTAAAATGAATAACGTGGGAGATAACGGGCACCCCTGGCGTGTACCATTTTTTATTTCAAATGGGGGAGATAGGATATTATTTATTTTTAGTCGGGCGTAGGGTTCCGCGTAAAGGGAGAAAATTGCTTCGACAAAGGGGGGAGGGAAGTTGAACTGCCGCAGGACCGATCTCATATATGTCCAATCTACTCTATCAAAAGCCTTTTCGGCATCAGTACTTACTAAGGCTAGTGGAATTCCTTTCTCGTTCGCGTAGTGTATTGCGTGGAGGATGCGCATGCAGTTGTCCCTCCCCTCCCTACCCTTCACAAAGCCCGCCTGTTCCCTATTGATCAGGTATGGGATAAATTTCTCCATACGCTTGGCTAGCAGTTTGGCCCATAGCTTAACGTCAAGATTTATCAAAGATATGGGCCTGTAGCTGCCACACATCTCCGGGTCTTTACCCTCTTTATGAATTAAAGTAATGTGGGCCTCTTGGGCCTGTTTAGGGAGAGAACCGCCTTTTAGTAGACTGTTGAATGTTTCCATCAAATGTGGAACTAAAGTGGAACGAAAAGCCTTGTAATATACAAGGGACAGGCCATCTGGGCCCGGGCTCTTCCCTGGGGGGGAGGTGTCGAGGACCTCGTTCACCTCCCTCTCCGTAACGGGAGCCAAGAGTTCCTCCTCAGCGCCCGCCTCCAGGCTTGGGAGGTGAAGCTTTTTTAAATACTCTGCTATCTGGTCACTGGCTTTTGCTATACCGGAGCTATCCCTCTGGGGGCGTAAGTTATATAATTTAGAGTAGAATTGCTGGAATTCCGCCGCGATATCGGGGGAGGACGTGGCCCTCTCCCCTGTGTCCGTTTTAATTGCTTCGATCTGGTTTTTAGTGTGGGCCTTTTTGATCATTGCTGACATATACTTGCTACCCCTGTTACCTTGGATAAAGACTAAATGTTTGAGATGGAGACATTTTTTATTGAATCTCGCCTTCAGGCATAAATTCAAATCTTTTCTGAGGGCGGTCAGTTTGGCTAGGTTCTCTTTACAAATTGTTTGTTTGGTGGTGTATTCCAACTTAGCAATGTGTTTCAGTAGGTTGTCTATCTCTCTCTGTTGGCACTTTTTCTTTCTGGAGCCCAACGCTATCAGCAGGCCTCTGCTGAAAGCCTTATGCGTTTCCCAAACTAGGGTCGGCGACTGGTTCCCCTCCTTATTAATCCTAAAGAATTCATCTAATTGTTTAGCTAGTTGGGCCTTATCTTTATCGGAATCCAACAGGGATGGATTCAGCCTCCACCTCCACTCCCGGGGAGTATTGCATAATGGTTTCAGATCTACATGAAGCGGAGCGTGGTCGGATATTGTCACTGCCGCAATGGTCGAATTGACCAGGGAGGATAGCAGTTCCGAGGCTATAAAAATGTAATCTAGCCTCTGGAATGTGGCGTGTACCTGAGAGAAATAAGTATAGTCCTTTACGGAGGGAGAGCACTGGCGCCAGGCATCTACCAATCCCATCTCGGTGAGAGAGCGATGTAATCGTCTCAGTTTAACCTGAGAGATCTGAGAACGGCCCGTTGACGAGTCCAGCAAGGGGTTCATTGTGAGGTTTAGATCTCCCCCTAATATGATGGGGCCCACGGCAAATTCTCTGAGTGTCTCCAGCTGCCCGACCAGCCATGTGACCTGATTGGTGTTGGGAGTGTATATATTAGCTAAGGTAATCCTAAAGTTGTTAATATGTCCTCTTAGGTAAATAACTCTACCCTCTCCATCCATATGTTGCGCTTCGCATACGAAGGGGATAGAGTTATGAAACAAGATGGAGACCCCCTTGGAGGCCGAAGTTGGATGTGGATTGTGGAAGCCCTGCGAGAACTGTCTGCCCGGGAGGGCTAAGCACTTACCCCTCTTGTAGTGGGTTTCTTGAAGGAAAGCAATTTTTGTGCCATATTTTCGGAGTAGTTGTGCCACGTTGTTCCGTTTAAAGGGGGAATTAATCCCTCTCACATTGAAAGACGAGAAGCGGAGATCTCCATCCATGGCTAATCGTGAAGGCAAAGGCATACCGTATCAGGTAGGTGGTCTAGAGATGAGAGAGTCTGGAATATCAATAAATCAAAAAGTGTTTATATCAGATAGCAGATAGGTGGTGGGCCGGTATGGGGAGGGGCCGACCCCCGGGGTAGACAAGAGACACACAAGGATGGGATAACACAACAGCTAAATATAACGATCAGTTATATAAAAGACCGGTTAGTCCTAGGACGGTCGGTGGGGACGGCGTGCAAGGTGGTATTGCCCACTACAGTGGGAATCCGGTATGTATGCGATACCAGGCAGAGATACCGTGTTGCACTAAGCCTGCCCTGACAGACACCCTGGAGGACTAAATAAGGTTAATTCAAAAAGCGAGGAAACTTATAGTTTAAGAGAGACGGATATAAAGGCACATCCGGCTTGCAACAGAATACTATAAGGAGAGAGAGTAAACATTAAACTCCGCAAACATCAACGGGAGAACCCCTGCGAGACGGCAAGGCCCCGGTTCAGGGGTTTCAGGAAACAGTCCAAGGCCAGCTACCGCACCACGAACTGTCGGTGCATAACAGGTCAGACCTCAGGCTCCTCTCTGAGCTTTCCACCCAGGAGCAGTCAAACTGACAAGCAAAAAATGGAGAGTTCAGTCTCCTGCTGGTGTGGTGTCCCGACTCTTCTTTTTCTTGCCCTTAGGCGATTTAGTTGGTCCATTCGGGCCCCAAGCTGCCGCAGTGGGGAGTGCAGGTAAGTCGGGCATCTCTGGGAGTGGAAGCCAGCACGGCACATCCACCGGCTCCATCTCCAAAAACTGCCAGCATGCCGCCAAATCCCCCGGGTCTCTGATGTTAAATCTTCGGCCTTTATGCGAGATGCCCAACCCGAACGGGAATAACCACGCATATTTAATGCCCTTTTCTTTAAGTATTTCCAGAAGTGGCCGGAAGAGACGGCGTTTTGCCAAGGTAGTGGGGGCAAGATCCTGGAAAATTTGCAGTGGTGTATCCGAATATTTTAAGTCTCTGTAATTTCTGGAAGACCTCAATATAGCGAACGCATCCTGAAAGGACAGGACCCTGCAAATCACATCCCTTGGAGGCTCCGTATTCGCGGGGAGGGGCCTGAGCGCTCTATGAATTCGCTCAATCACGATAGGGGCCGCTCTCTCCTGTCCGAGCAGCGTCGAGAAAATTTCTTTTGCTACCTTAGGGAGACAGTCCGTAGCCCATGATTCCGGCAGCCCTTTGATGCGTATGTTGCACCTTCTATTCCTATTCTCGAGGTCTTCCTGCATCAATAGGGCTCTATTTAGGTGGTTATGGTGTTCTTTCAAAATTAGCGCCATTTCGGTTGCATGGGTGGTCATAGAGGAAGCAGAGGATTCCAACTCCTCCACCCTCCGTCCCAGGTGTCTAATGTCCTCTTTTATCTCCCCCAGTTCTGTCAGGACAGGATGCAGGGCTTTTAAAATGAGATTTTTCATAAAACCTCTTGAGACTATCTCTCCCTCGTCGCTGTCTGAGGCAGCCCCCTCCTCCCCCTCCTTACTGTGTGCTTCTGTGGAAGTCTGAGCCGGCGCCATCTTAGCAGGGAGTAGCGGTGAGCGGGAGTTCTTCTCCTTCAAGTAGCGCTGCATGTCAGCTTGTCCTCTGCTCGCCCGCGGGGTCCCCGAGTGTTCCGTACTCTTCTCCCTCCCGACTCTCTTCATTTCGGAGCTATTAATAGCAGCTGACGTCCTCTGCCGGTGTCTTGCCGTCGGAGCTCTGCACTCACACGGCCATATAGCACAGCGGTCAGGCTCCGCCCCCCCAAATTCTTTTTTGACGCTGTTGCCCTTCAGTATAATAACTCTCATCTGTTTCATGTTGTGTCTATGACAGATACATTTTACATGTAGAGTGAAAGCCCTCCAAAAGACCACCTCTCTATGCATCCCAGATTTCTTGTAACAGGTTTTCAGTTCCATCATATACAATACTTTACATACTAGTGGTCTTCTTTGAGAGATCCACCCCTCTCAAGACCATTTTCAGTGCAGCTTTGGGTGGACTTATACAGTGAAAGACTAAAGGATTCTAAACGATTTTCATTTGAATGAGCCAAAGATGTATCTGTCTGTCTAGACTGCGCGAGCGAATGAGCTGTTGATGCGTCACACGCTCGTTCAAACGATAATCAGCTTGTGTAAAAGGACCCTAACTCCAGTTCTTTGCATCTGCCATAAAGTATAAACACCCTGCGGTGCTGGCTGTGTTCTGATATTAGATTTTATGACATTGAACTCAATAAAACTTGCATTATCTACATACCACTGTGTGCTGGAACATGTTTTGTTTAAACTTGCTGTATTACCCGGGCTCTGGGTCTTTCCATACACAAGTAGATGTTTTGGAGTGGTACATTAACCATAACTTTGTTTGTGCACTCTATAGACAGACTCCTGTAGACAGACAATATAGGAAGGTTGTGTGTACCTCCAATGTGACCTTCAAATAGCTACAACATTTAAAAATAACAAAAAAGCATCATTTCTCTTCTACAGCCTTAGATGTAATTATTGAAATACATCAGACATTCCCTTGATCTTTACTCCTTCTGCGTCTATAAACCTCCTATGTTATTTTTCACTGTCATCTGGCTGTCTGTTTTTATTAAACAGTGGTGGCGCCCATGCCAGACAGCATCATACACTGACTACTGTACATTGAATATTAGAATATGAGCCATCAGATCCCTCCTAGCAGAGCCATCCATTCAAATCATTGGTATTCAGCAATTGGGGAAAATAATAATGTTCCATGCAATGGACTAAGGTTACAAGTATTGCTGCTTCAGAGCTCTTTCTGCTTTCTTCCTGTTTTCTTGATCTCTGGTAATTCACCATTTCCTAATGTTATCTGGGCTTTGTCACTGCCAGTCTGTTTTGTTTATCTCGTTGTCTCCCTTGTCCAGTTCTCTTCTCTCAGACTTTCATGATATAAATTGACAGAACTAGCTCACATAGCAGCAATAACTTTTAACTTTTTGTGTGTTGTATGCTATAACTTTTTCTTAAAAAAACAAACAAACTTAAGAATAGCATAAACCTCATCCCATAGAGTGCTTTGCGAGAGTATTTACCCCCTTGTTTTTTTTTTTCCTGTTGTCTTGCATTACAACTAGGAATTAAAATGGATTTTAATTTAGATTTTATGTGATATAGCTGAGAAAATAGTCCAAATTGTTACAGAATGAGACAAAAAAACTTAGTTTGTATTTAATTATTTTAAGTTTTTAAGCAAAAACATTAGTGAGTACATATATATTCAGCCCTTTGCTACAAAACCCCTAAATACAGTTTGGTCCAACAAAATAACTTCAAAAATCTCATATTTAGTTGAATAAGAACCTTCTGTGTGCAATCAAAGTATTACATGATGTCATTATACGTACATCTGTTCTGAGAGACCCCTATGTCTATTACACAACTAAGTAAGCAACATGAAGACCAAGAAGCTCTCCAAACAGGTCAGAGACAATGTTGTGGAGAAGAATAGATCTGGTCGGGTTATAAAAAAATATTCCAAACTTTGAACATCCACTGGAGTTTGTAAATCAGTTGTACACAATGGAAAGAATATAACTAGAGATGAGCGAACACCAAAATGTTCGGGTGTTCGTTATTCGGAACGAACTTCCCGCGATGTTCGAGGGTTCGTTTCGAACAACGAACCCCATTGAAGTCAATGGGCGACCAGAGCATTTTTGTATTTCGCCGATGCTCGCTAAGGTTTTCATGTGTGAAAATCTGGGCAATTCAAGAAAGTGATGGGAATGACACAGAAACGGATAGGGCAGGCGAGGGGCTACATGTTGGGCTGCATCTCAAGTTCACAGGTCCCACTATTAAGCCACAATACCGGCAAGAGTGGGCCCCCCCCCCTCCCAACAACTTTTACTTCTGAAAAGCCCTCATTAGCATGGCATACCTTTGCTAAGCACCACACTAGCTACAACAAAGCACAATCACTGCCTGGATGACACTCCGCTGCCACTTCTCCTGGGTTACATGCTGACCAACCGCCCCCCCCTCCCCCCCACAGCGCACACCAAAGTGTCCCTGCGCAGCCTTCAGCTGCCCTCATGCCACGCCACACTCATGTCTATTTAGAAGTGCGTCTGCCATGAGGAGGAACCGCAGGCACACACTGCAGAGGGTTGGCATGGCTAGGCAGCGGCCCTCTTTAAAAGGGGCGGGGCGATAGCCCACAATGCTGTACAGAAGCAATGAGAAATAGAATCCTGTGCCACCGCCATCAGGAGCTGCACACGTAGGCATAGCAATGGGGAACCTATGTGCCACACACTATTCATTCTGTCAAGGTGTCTGCATGCCCCAGTTAGACCGGGCTTTTTAATTCATAGACACAGGCAGGTACAACTCCCTATTGTGAAGTCCCTGTCGACCCACAGCATGGGTGGGTGCCAGGAAGCCACCGGCGGTACATAGAAATATCCCATTGCATTGCCCAACACAGCTGAGGTAGTAATGTCGTGCGTAATACAGGTGGGCTTCGGCCCACACTGCATGCCCCAGTCAGACTGGGGTTCTTTAGAAGTGTACAGATGTATTAAAAACTCCGTGTGCACCTACAGCATGGGTGGCTCCCTGGAACCCACCGGCGGTACATAAAAATATCTCATTGCATTGCCCAACACAGCTGAGGTAGTAATGTCGTGCTTAATGCAGGTGGGCTTCGGCCCACACTGCATGCCCCAGTCAGACTGGGGTTCTTTAGAAGTGGACACATGTAGGTTAAACTCCCTGTGGACCCACTGCCTGGGTGGGTGCCAGGAAGCCACCGGCGGTACATAGAAATATCCCATTGCATTGCCCAACACAGCTGAGGTAGTAATGTCGTGCGTAATACAGGTGGGCTTCGGCCCACACTGCATGCCCCAGTCAGACTGGGGTTCTTTAGAAGTGTACAGATGTATTAAAAACTCCGTGTGCACCTACAGCATGGGTGGCTCCCTGGAACCCACCGGCGGTACATAAAAATATCCCATTGCATTGCCCAACACAGCTGAGGTAGTAATGTCGTGCTTAATGCAGGTGGGCTTCGGCCCACACTGCATGCCCCAGTCAGACTGGGGTTCTTTAGAAGTGGACACATGTAGGTTAAACTCCCTGTGGACCCACTGCCTGGGTGGGTGCCAGGAAGCCACCGGCGGTACATAGAAATATCCCATTGCATTGCCCAACACAGCTGAGGTAGTAATGTCGTGCTTAATGCAGGTGGGCTTCGGCCCACACTGCATGCCCCAGTCAGACTGGGGTTCTTTAGAAGTGGACACATGTAGGTTAAACTCCCTGTGGACCCACTGCCTGGGTGGGTGCCAGGAAGCCACCGGCGGTACATAGAAATATCCCATTGCATTGCCCAACACAGCTGAGGTAGTAATGTCGTGCGTAATACAGGTGGGCTTCGGCCCACACTGCATGCCCCAGTCAGACTGGGGTTCTTTAGAAGTGTACAGATGTATTAAAAACTCCGTGTGCACCTACAGCATGGGTGGCTCCCTGGAACCCACCGGCGGTACATAAAAATATCCCATTGCATTGCCCAACACAGCTGAGGTAACGTCAGCTGTAATGCAGGTGGGCTAAAAATTAATTTGATTACACTGTAGGCGAGGGCCCACAAAAATTGCTGTATCAACAGTACTAATGTACATCCCAAAAATTGGCCATGGCCAGCCAAGAGGGCAGGTGAAACCCATTAATCGCTTTGGTTAATGTGGCTTAAGTGGTAACTAGGCCTGGAGGCAGCCCAGTGTAACGAAAAATTGGTTCAAGTTAAAGTTCCAACGCTTTTAAGTGCATTGAAACTTATAAAAATTGTTCAGAAAAATTATTTGAGTGAGCCTTGTGGCCCTAAGAAAAATTGCCCGTTCAGCGTGATTACGTGAGGTTTCAGGAGGAGGAGCAGGAGGAGGAGGAGGAATATTAGACACAGATTGATGAAGCAGAAATGTCCCCGTTTTGGATGGTGAGAGAGAACGTAGCTTCCATCCGCGGGTGCAGCCTACGTATTGCTTACGTATCGCTGCTGTCCGCTGGTGGAGAACAGAAGTCTGGCGAAATCCAGCCTTTGTTCATCTTGATGAGTGTTAGCCTGTCGGCACTGTCGGTTGACAAGCTGCTACGCTTATCTGTGATGATTCCCCCAGCCGCACTAAACACCCTCTCCGACAAGACGCTAGCCGCAGGACAAGCAAGCACCTCCAGGGCATACAGCGCTAGTTCAGGCCACGTGTCCAGCTTCGACACCCAGTAGTTGTAGGGGGCAGAGGCGTCACCAAGGATGGTCGTGCGATCCGCTACGTACTCCCTCACCATCCTTTTACAGTGCTCCCGCCGACTCAGCCGTGACTGGGGAGCGGTGACACAGTCTTGGTGGGGAGCCATAAAGCTGGCCAGGCCCTTAAAGACTGTTGCACTGCCTGGGATGTACATGCTGCTCGATCTACGCACATCCCCTGCTACCTTGCCCTCGGTACTGCGCCTTCTGCCACTAGCGCTGTCGGCTGGGAATTTTACCATCAGCTTGTCCGCAAGGGTCCTGTGGTATAGCAACACTCTCGAACCCCTTTCCTCTTCGGGAATCAGAGTGGGCAGGTTATCCTTATACCGTGGATCGAGCAGTGTGTACACCCAGTAATCCGTCGTGGCCAGAATGCGTGCAACGCGAGGGTCACGAGAAAGGCATCCTAACATGAAGTCAGCCATGTGTGCCAGGGTACCTGTACGCAACACATGGCTGTCTTCACTAGGAAGATCACTTTCAGGATCCTCCTCCTCCTCCTCCTCAGGCCATACACGCTGAAAGGATGACAGGCAATCAGCCGGCTGTACCGTCAGCAGCGGCCCAAGCTGTCTCTTCCCCCTCCTCCTCATCCTCCTCATGCTCCTCCTCCTCCTCCTGTACGCGCTGAGAAATAGACAGGAGGGTGCCCTGACTATCCAGCGGCATACTGTCTTCCCCCGCCCCCGTTTCCGAGCGCAAAGCAGCTGCCTTTATGGTTTGCAGGGAATTTCTCAAGATGCATAGCAGAGGAATGGTGACGCTAATGATTGTAGCATCGCCGCTCACCACCTGGGTAGACTCCTCAAAATTACCAAGGACATAGCAGATGTCTGCCAACCAGGCCCACTCTTCTGAAAGGAATTGAGGAGGCTGACTCCCACTGCGCCGCCCATGTTGGAGTTGGTATTCGACTATAGCTCTACGTTGTTCATAGAGCCTGGCCAACATGTGGAGCGTAGAGTTCCACCGTGTGGGCACGTCGCACAGCAGTCGGTGCACTGGCAGCTTAAAGTGATGTTGCAGGGTGCGCAGGGTGGCAGCGTCCGTGTGGGACTTGCGAAAATGTGCGCAGAGCCGGCGCGCCTTTACGAGCAGGTCTGACAAGCGTGGGTAGCTTTTCAGAAAGCGCTGAACCACCAAATTAAAGACGTGGGCCAGGCATGGCACGTGCGTGAGGCTGCCGAGCTGCAGAGCCGCCACCAGGTTACGGCCGTTGTCACACACGACCATGCCCGGTTGGAGGCTCAGCGGCGCAAGCCAGCGGTCGGTCTGCTGTGTCAGACCCTGCAGCAGTTCGTGGGCCGTGTGCCTCTTATCGCCTAAGCTGAGTAGTTTCAGCACGGCCTGCTGACGCTTGCCCACTGCTGTGCTGCCACACCGCGCGACACCGACTGCTGGCGACATGCTGCTGCTAACACATCTTGATTGCGAGACAGAGGAGGAGGAGGAGGAGGAGGAGGGTGCTTTAGTGGAGGAAGCATACACCTCCGCAGATACCACCACCGAGCTGGGGCCCGCAATTCTGGGGGTGGGTAGGACATGAGCGGTCCCAGGCTCTGACTCTGTCCCAGCCTCCACTAAATTCACCCAATGTGCCGTCAGGGAGATGTAGTGGCCCTGCCCGCCTGTGCTTGTCCACGTGTCCGTAGTTAAGTGGACCGTGGCAGTAACCGCGTTGGTGAGGGCGCGTACAATGTTGCGGGAGACGTGGTCGTGCAGGGCTGGGATGGCACATCGGGAAAAGTAGTGGCGACTGGGAACTGAGTAGCGCGGGGCCGCCGCCTCCATGATACTTTTGAAGGACTCCGTTTCCACAACCCTATACGGCAGCATCTCAAGGCTGATGAATTTTGCTATGCGGACGGTTAACGTTTGAGCGTGCGGGTGCGTGGCGGCGTACTTGCGCTTGCGCTCCAACAGTTGCGCAAGCGACGGCTGGACGGTGCGCTGAACTACACTGCTGGATGGGGCCGAGGACAGCGGAGGTGAGGGTGTGGGTGCAGGCCAGGAGACGGTAGTGCCTGTGTCCTGAGAGGGGGGTTGCATCTCAGTGGCAGGTTGGGGCACAGGGGGAGAGGCAGGGGTGCAAACCGGAGGCGCTGAACGGCCTTCGTCCCACCTTGCGGGGTGCTTGGCCATCATATGTCTGCGCATGGTGGTGGTGGTGAGGCTGTTGGTGTTGGCTCCCCGGCTGAGCTTTGCGCGACAAAGGTTGCACACCACTGTTCGTCGGTCGTCAGGCGTCTCTGTGAAAAACTGCCAGACCTTAGAGCATCTCGGCCTCTGCAGGGTGGCATGGCGTGAGGGGGCGCTTTGGGAAACACTTGGTGGATTATTCGGTCTGGCCCTGCCTCTACCCCTGGCCACCGCACTGCCTCTTGCAACCTGCCCTGCTGATGCCCTTGACTCCCCCTCTGAAGACCTGTCCTCCTGAGTAAGCGTTGCACACCAGGTGGGGTCAGTCACCTCATCATCCTGCTGCTCTTCCTCCGAATCCTCTGTGCGCTGCTCCCTCGGACTTACTGCCCTTACTACTACCTCACTGCAAGACAACTGTGTCTGATCGTCATCGTCCTCCTCACCCACAGAAAGTTGTTGAGACAGTTGGCGGAAGTCCCCAGCCTCTTCCCCCGGACCCCGGGAACTTTCGAATGGTTGGGCATCAGTGACGATAAACTCCTCTGGTGGGAGAGGAACCGCTGCTGCCCAATCTAAGCAGGGGCCCGAGAACAGTTCCTGGGAGTGTTCCCGCTCCTGAGCAGGTGTCATTGTAGTGGAGTGAGGAGGCTGGGAGGAAGGAGGAGCAGCAGACAGAGGATTCGGATTTGCAGCAGTGGACGGCGCAGAACTGCGGGTAGACGATAGGTTGCTCGAAGCACTTTCTGCCATCCAGGACAGGACCTGCTCACACTGCTCATTTTCTAATAACCGTCTCCCGCGTGGACCCATTAATTGGGCGATGAATGTGGGGACACCAGAAACTTGCCTCTCTCCTAATCGCGCAGCAGTCGGCTGCGACACACCTGGATCAGGAGCTCGGCCTGTGCCCACACCCTGACTTGGCCCTCCGCGTCCTCGGCCGCGTCCACGTCCTCTAGGCCTACCCCTACCCCTCAGCATGCTGTATTACCAGTGATTTGATTTCACAGGCAGCTAATAAATTGGCGCAAGACTGCAGGCCAAATATAATTTTTTCCCTTTTTTGAAAACGAAAGGCCCCACTGCCTCTAGTGAATGTATAATCTAAGTTTAATAACTGTGCTGTTTTCCTGCTAATGTGTCACAGAACGTGAGGGTAGCTGTTACCATACAGCGCGGCACGGGGTCCCGCGGTCGGCGCGCGTCGCTCCGGCGTCGGCTCCAGCAGCCTGGAGCCCTGTGTCGAGGTTATCCCAGCAGCTTGGGACGGCCGGTGGGCGGCGGCATGGGCGTGTCCACCCATAGGGTGCCGCCCGCACTCCTCCGTTCTTCTTATACAGCAGTGGGTGGAGTTGCCTCCTCCCACTCCCCGCCCGGGGGCGGAACCTTGTGGTTAAGAGACTGGCAGTGATGTGAGCTCACTGCCAGTTATTGGTTCTGCTTTCATCTAGTCAGTCTGTCTGCAGTTTACCTCAGCCATTCCCTAGGTGTCTGTCAGCCCTGCTATCCTTTCTCAGCCTGTTTCTGTTGGTCCTGTTAGCCCCTAGTCTGGTCTGTCCCAGTCAGCACTAGTTGCTATTCAGGTCCTGTCTATCTGCCTGTGAGCTCCATCTCCAGCCCTGCTTGTACTTGTAAGTTTTGTTGGTTTGTTACACCTGCCTCTTCTGTCGGCACTCTGTCCCCTGTTAGTAGTTCCATCTAGGCAGTCGCCAGGTCCCTAGCCAGTGCAGGGACTGCCGCCCAGTTGTCCGCCTGGGGTTAGCCAGGGCCGAGGCAAGTAGGCAGGGACAGTGGGGTGCAGGAGATCAGGGCACCCCAACTGGCGCTCGGGGGGCAGAGTGCCGTAACATAATAACTGGCCCTTAAAATACTTTTTTTTTCATGGCGGCGATCAGCGCCCTTGCAAACCAGCTGCAAGACCTGGTGCCGGTGATCCGGGATTTGTCAGCTCGCATGGTGGCCCAGGAGCAGTGGGCGTTGTCGCAGGGGCAGAACGCCTTTACCAGTCCCGAACCCAAGTGCCCTCTCCCCGAGGTGTTCTCTGGGGAGAGGAACAAGTTTTTCGTTTTTCAACAGGCGTGTCGCCTGTTTTTTCGGATGCGTCCCCGTTCTTCGGGCTCAGAGGCCCAGAGGGTCGGGCTTATAATGTCCCTGCTGCGGGGCTCTGCCCAGACTTGGGCCTTTTCTATTCCCGAGGGTTCCCCCTCCCTGCAGTCGGTGGACTCCTTTTTTCAGGAACTCGGGGGCATCTTCGATGAGCCGGACCGAGTGGGGTTGGCGGTTTCACGGTTGCTGGCGCTGCATCAGGGGTCGCTTTGTGTGGAGGATTATTGCTCCAGTTTCAGACGCTATGCGGGCGACACGGCATGGAACGAGAGTGCCCTGAAGGACGTTTTTCTGCAGGGTCTCTCGGACGCGGTCAAAGAGCTGTTGATCTCCCATCCCATTCCCGGGTCCTTAAAGGAGGCCATGGAGCTAGCGGTGAAGGCAGATAGGAGGCTCAGGGCTGGGAAGCAGGACAGGCAGACCAGTAGAGTCAGGGAGGTCGTTTGTCCGGTTCCTTCCTCTTCCGTACCAGTCTCTGTTCCCGAACCTATGGAACTGGACCCGCTGGATCCCAAGGAGCGACGCCGAGTTCGGTTATTGCATCATCTCTGCCTCTACTGCGGGAAAGCTGGACATCGGGTGATAACCTGCCCCCTGAGGCCTCAGCGCCCACAGTCCGAATCGGCAGAAAGACTCCCAGTCCTAGGCGATTGCAGGGAGGGTCGCCTAGGACCACAGGTACGTCCTAGACTTCTAATACCCTGCCAGGTTAGATTCCGGAACTTCTCCCGCCTAGGGCAGGCATTTATTGATTCCGGAGCAGCCGCTAACCTGGTAAGCATGCGTCTCGTTGAGCCCCTGAGGGCGGAATTTTTGGCGCTGAAGACGCCAATTCGTTTTGCTAGCATTGATGCTACTCCTCTGGCTTCGGGCTTGGTACGATGGAGGACCCCAGTGTTACAACTCACTGTGGGGGGTCGCCATTCGGAAGGTCTATCATTCCTGGTAATGGAGAAAATGTCGGTAGACATGGTACTAGGGATGCCGTGGCTGGCGTTGCATAACCCCCAATTCGATTGGGCCACTGGGGAGCTAACCCAGTGGGGCCCGTTCTGCCATAGCCATCGCGCTTCCCATCCTCCCTGCTCAGTCGAGACCGCACTCAGTCCCCGAGGTCCCACTTACCTTCACACCCCGTCCGCCTGCCCTGCTGCTGATGTCGCCACCGATGCCCTGCAGGGGGGACGGAAGAAAGGGGTGGGGTCTCGTATGCAGTTGCGTTGTGAGGAGAGTCTGTCGGTGTTTGAGCCGTACAGGGCGGGACAGAAGGGGTACCGGTCCTCTGGAAATCGCAAAAAGAGGGGTCGCAGGGGGTTCCATAAGTCTGTGTCGAAACCTGTTGTCCCTTCGGTGATGCCCACCTCCGGTCCCCCGCCGCCCACCCCGGTCCGTGATGAAGTTGAATACGAGGCCCAGGAGATCCTGGATTCTCGCCGGGCTACAGGAACCTTACAATATTTGGGGGCCCGGAAGAGTTTTTTGGAGTATGATAGCTCAGATGACAGTGATTTTAAAGTTGGAGATGCCTCAGATTTTGAAGGCAGCGTCATTGGTAGCGAGGATGGGTCAAAAGACAGTGGTGAATGGTTGGACATTGACTCGGAAGACGACCTGAAACATGACGATATGTCAACGGTTGGCCCTGAAGGAAATGGGGCAGCCACAGACTACCGAAGTCATAGACCTGAGGATCAGCCCATGGTGACCGCCCAGGAGGGTCACATTCTCGGGTTGGTACAGCGTTTTCGCAGCCGCCTCCTGGATAAGCCTGGTCGAGTTTCCGGGGGCCCGGAGGTCCCCCGTCAGAGGGGGGGTAATGTTACCATACAGCGCGGCACGGGGTCCCGCGGTCGGCGCGCGTCGCTCCGGCGTCGGCTCCAGCAGCCTGGAGCCCTGTGTCGAGGTTATCCCAGCAGCTTGGGACGGCCGGTGGGCGGCGGCATGGGCGTGTCCACCCATAGGGTGCCGCCCGCACTCCTCCGTTCTTCTTATACAGCAGTGGGTGGAGTTGCCTCCTCCCACTCCCCGCCCGGGGGCGGAACCTTGTGGTTAAGAGACTGGCAGTGATGTGAGCTCACTGCCAGTTATTGGTTCTGCTTTCATCTAGTCAGTCTGTCTGCAGTTTACCTCAGCCATTCCCTAGGTGTCTGTCAGCCCTGCTATCCTTTCTCAGCCTGTTTCTGTTGGTCCTGTTAGCCCCTAGTCTGGTCTGTCCCAGTCAGCACTAGTTGCTATTCAGGTCCTGTCTATCTGCCTGTGAGCTCCATCTCCAGCCCTGCTTGTACTTGTAAGTTTTGTTGGTTTGTTACACCTGCCTCTTCTGTCGGCACTCTGTCCCCTGTTAGTAGTTCCATCTAGGCAGTCGCCAGGTCCCTAGCCAGTGCAGGGACTGCCGCCCAGTTGTCCGCCTGGGGTTAGCCAGGGCCGAGGCAAGTAGGCAGGGACAGTGGGGTGCAGGAGATCAGGGCACCCCAACTGGCGCTCGGGGGGCAGAGTGCCGTAACAGTAGCAGAGTTATTAACTGTGGCAGAGCAGGTATTTTTTTCCCAATTAAGGAAAGCAAATGGCGAAGCCAGGAGTAAAACGTAGCTGGGTGCGTCTGATTTTTACAGGTTGCACACGCAGCCGACACGTGTCCACCGCCCTTAGGACGGACAGAGGCAGGACAAATAGAATTATTTTCCGTTTTTCTGCACCAAAAGGCAGCACTGCGTATATTCTATGAACATGAGAAGTTTAATAACTGTGCTGTTTTCCTGCTAATGTGTCACAGAACGTGAGGGTAGCAGAGTTATTAACTGTGGCAGAGCAGGTATTTTTTTTCCCAATTAAGGAAAGCAAATGGTGAAGCCAGGAGTGAAACGTAGCTGGGTGCGTATGATTTTTACAGGTTGCACACGCAGCCGACACGTGTCCACCGCCCTTAGGACGGACAGAAGCAGGACAAATAGAATTATTTTCACTTGTTTTACAAGCAAAAGGCAGCACTGCGTATATTCAATGAATAATAACTGTGTTGTGGCCCTGCCTATACAATTCTTTCCCTGCAGTATCAATGGAGGGTGCAATGCTCTGCAGAGGCGATTTTGAGAAGCAAAAAAAAATGCAGCACAGCTAACAGCAGCCTGGACAGTACTGCACACGGTTAAATATGGCCCTAGAAAGGACCGTTGAGGTTCTTGAAGGCTACACTCACTCCTAACACTCTCCCTGCCTATGCAGCACTTCTGTCCCTAATGCCGGGTGCAACGCTCTGCAGAGCCGATTTTGAGAAGAAAAAAAAATTGCCACTGCTAACAGCAGCCAACACACAGCTATCAGTGGCCCTAATAAGGACCTTTGGGGGGTCTTGAAGCCTACACTAACTACCAATTCTTTCCCTACAGCAGCTCCGGTACAAACAGCACTGTCCCTCATCTAACTCACACGGCATCTGAGGCGAACCGCGGGAGGGGCCGACTTTTATGTTCGGCTGACACCTGATCTTCCCAGCCACTCACAGCAGGGGGGTGGTATAGGGCTTGAACGTCACAGGGGGAAGTTGTAATGCCTTCCCTGTCTTTCAATTGGCCAGAAAAGCGTGCTAACGTCTCAGGGAAGGAAGTGAAAGTAACCAGAACACCGCATGGTGTTCGTTACGAATAACGAACATCCCGAACACCCTAATATTCGCACGAATATCAAGCTCGGAAGAACACGTTCGCTCATCTCTAAATATAACACAACTACAAACCTGACAAGAGAAGGCTGCCCACAAAACTCACAGGTCATGCAAGGAGGACATTAATCGGAGACTCAAGAAAGACACCAACAATAACTCTGAAGGAGAACCAAAGATGCACAGTGGAAATGGAAAGGTCTGCCATAGGATCACTATAAGTTGTATACTGCATAGAGTGGGTCTTTACAGAAGAACAGCCAGAAAAAGCCATTGCTTAAAATAAAAGTAAACATAAAACATGTTTAGAGTTCACCAAACAGCGTGTAGCCGACTTCCCAAACACAATGAAGGTTTTTGGTCAGATGAGACTAAAATTGAACTTTTTGGCAATTATGGGAAGTGCTATGTGTGGCACAAGCCCAACACCACCAGTGCCACAGTCAATTATGGTGGTGGCAGCATCATGTTGTGGGATACTTTTCATTGGCAGGGACTGGTAAACTGAGGAGGCAAAATGGATGGCAATAGATACAGGACAGCTCTTGAAGAAAACCTGTTTCATTCTACCAGAGATTTCAGACTGGGACAGAGGTTAACCTTTCAGCAGGCCAATGACCCTAATTATTGTTTGAAAGAACAAAATATTTTTTATAATGACACAAGGTGGTCAGCAAGTTGTGAAAATCAATAAGTAACACCCCCCCACCCCCCCCCCCCCCAAAAAAAACAACACATTTTATTCCATTTAATTGAGTGCAACGAAACATAAAAAACACCAAGGGGAGGGATGAATAGTTTTGTAAGGTATGCGGCCATCTTTTCCCTTTCTAAATACATTCTATGCAGTCAGCACTGCTGAAAGGAGAACATGTTTCAAGCTTCCTTTGTACTACTGTAGTGTGCTGCAAGCTATTATGTAATGGAACCTGCCAACAGTTTGATGAAAAATATACCTCTATCAGCAACCTGGTCAAGCTCCTATAATTCAGTCGTCTCGTTGCATAATTACGTACACGCTGATAGTTGAACCAAGCTACGCATTGAGCCTTATAAAATGTATAAAGCCACATTACTATGGAAAGATTACGGTATAACTTAAAAGAAAGGAATTCAGGAAACCAAGAAATGCTTGCGTAGAAAAATTACAGGATCTGGACCTGATAAAAAATTATATGTGTATAGTGACAACTTGGTAGCTCATCGGATAACAATCTTTCTTTCACCAGATGGATGGTTGCAGACCAGTAAACCACACCCAGGCCAGAAGTTTAGTAAATACTTAGTAAATCGGATCTTTATTGTTGTAAATCAACATAAATCATAACATAAATCTTCATACTGTTGTTAGTCTTCACGGTATACAGTGGTGCCTTGGGTTAAGAGTTTAATTTGTTCCATGATAGAACGCTTAACTCAAAACACTTGAAAGTCAAATCAATTTTCCCCATTGAAATTAATGGAAAAACCACTAATCAGTTCCGGATCGCAAGCTCTCACATTGATTTCAATTGGGATGCCGCTGTACCATTGAAAGCAATAGGATACTGGCATCCCCACAGTGATTTTTGGAGAAGGGCTTTAAATATAAGCCCTTCCCTGAAAATCATCCCTAGCTATAGTAAAAGAAAAAAGAAATGTATATTCACCTGTCCGCCGCTGCCGGGGCTCAGGCGCGTCTAGCCGCCACTTGTTCATTGAATACGATGAATGGCAGAGTGCTGCGTGTGATTGGCTGAGCACTGTGACCAATAACAGACAATGCTCGGTTGTCATTCAATAAATAGCTGAACGCTGCCTGTGATTGGCTGAGCGCTCAGCCAATCAGACGCAGCCCTTTCAGCAGGTGGGGATTTTAATGATGCGCCTGAGCCCTGGACAGGTGAGTATATATTTTTTTTATTTTTTACTACAGCTAGAATTATTTTCAGGGAAGGACTTATATTTAAACTCTTCCCAAAAATCACTGCAGGGGTTGCCAGCAGCCCATTACATTCAATGGGACCACCAGCAGCAGCGGCTCCACTGAAAACAATGCTGCAATGTGGAAGCAGGCTCCTAACCCAAGTTTTTGCTCTTAAATCAGAGCAAAAATTCAGGAGAGAGCCTGCTCGCAAGTCAAAAAGCTTGCAAGCTGAGGCACACGCAACCCAAGGTATCACTATACATGAATACATACAAGTTCCTGGCTGCTAAATAACACATGCTTTAATCCTGTCTACCTCACAGGCCTAGTGCCTTAAAGTGGTTCTATCATTAAAAAAAAAAATTAAAAATCAACACTTACCTATTCCTCCCCCTTCAGTCTACCTACTGCATCTTCTCTTCGGTGATCTTCTCCTGGCTCCTCCAGTCCCCTGGGTCACCTCACCTCCAGCCGGACAATTCATCTGTTTCCGATGACGAAGTGTAAATTCTCGGCAGTCTCTTCCCGCAGGTCAATGTATGCTATGTCACTAGCAGCAAATGCCGACTCCTGTGCCACGCTATTTCTGAGACTGCGCATGCAGTGTGCATATGAACACTCGTGTCTAGAAAGCACGCATGCGCAGTCTCGGCAATAGCAGAGAATGGACACTACATAACAGGAAGAAGAGGCTCCGGCTGGCTTTTGGTGAGGTGACCCGGAGGATTGCGGGAGTCAGGAGAAGATAGGTGAAGAGAAGATGCGTTAAGAAGGTTGCCTGGGGAGGAATAGGTAAGTATTGATTTTTTTTTCTAATGACAAAATCTCTTTAAGACATGGCATGAAAGTCCAATACATTATGCCCTTCCGAATGGACCTCTCAGAGACCGGGTGGGCCAGAGTAGACACTGCAAGGTTTTTCTGTATTGTAGACACACCCACACCTGTGCCTGCTGATTAACAGCTGAAACTAACCCTTTCCCTCCCAAATATTTCCTTACAGAGACTGCTTTTATGACTCCTGGTGACCACTTCTGGTACTACACTCCTACATTCTGTCTGTTCTGGAAGCATATTGTATATGTAGGATATACAACGGCAGGTAAGAGACAAGAGCAGGGTCTGTGCATTGCTATAATGCCTGGTTGACTGTAGCTTCTTAAAATGACTGCCATAACTAATCTACTTCCATAACGCAGCTACAAGGAAGAAGTCAGGAGTATTATTAACTGACACGAGGAGCAAAGAACAGCATGGAGTGAAAGAACAAGAGTTCTTAGTTTAGCTGAATTTTAATTTTTGAGAGTCTAGGAATTATGTATTTTCATTTTAGAAATTCTGTAATAGTGAAATCTGAGCCCTGAAATATTTCTTGCTGCTAATGTAAAATATATTAAATTCAATTGTAGATGTATTATTCAAAGAGAACCTCTTATTTCTGAGGAAGCCTCATGAAGTACTGTAAAAGAGGACCAAAATATAAGTCTTTTTTTCAAATGGGACATCCACAATCTGTCCCTTACAGCCTCATTAATCCTTAACTCTCTATCCTCAACTCTTTTGCACAATTTTCCAATGTTGTGGAGTTGCGCAAATTAAAAAAAATAGTTTTCCCCCATCATTCTGCACTCAATACCCTATAATGACAACGTGAAAACAGAATGTTAGGCCTCATGTCCCTGGGCGGATTGGATTTTCGAAGATCCGCAAATCAAGCTACCCATTGGGTGACAGGAGATTTTTTTTAAAAACTGTACTGCGTATGTCCGACGGCGAGCCGTGAGGACCATGTGCAGTACAGCGAAACCGGAAGTGGAAATATCCGCGTGGACGGTGCTGCCCGGGAAAATATGGGTAGCAACACTATGGAAAGCATTCACTGCGTTACCCGCGGCCGGATTTTTGCTGCGGGTAACGCAATGAACAATCGCCCGTGGATAGGCAGCCTAAAGAGCATCTATTCCACATTACACCTTTGCTAAGCTCGATGAGATGGAATACATTTTCATGTCCTGCCCCAATCCTACTCTCTCTTCCCGACTTTTAACCTTTTCCAATCCACTGTCTGACCTCTGAAGACATTATGATTTAAGGCTGTACAGCTCCGATGTTGGAAGACGTCCGTCTGGGTTCTCTTACTGTATATTGCCAGCCTCTCTGCTGTCAGAGCCTATCCAACGTGTCACCTCATGCAGTACTGGCTTTAGCCAGCAGATAGTGCCATTGTATAATGGCAGAAAAAGAGTAAGCCCCCTAGGAAAACCAGGATACAAATTGGATTGGAAAGGGTTAAGTATGTAAGATCACCTGGAATCAAATTTGAACCATAGCTATTAAACTCTGATTTTGTTTAGTTGTACCATTATAAGGTATTGCTTATTCCCTAGAGTCTTGAAATATAGACATAAGTTTAGTATTACAGGTGAGTTAAAATTTCATTTCTTAGCCTTGTATAGCATGGTCACTGACTTTTTAGATAAATTTGTTTGTTTTACCTTCTTTTCTCCTTCCCCATAAGAAAGAGGTCAACTAACAATCTTGACCAAAGAAAACTCAACATTACTTGCTTTTACTCCTAAAAAGTCTCTTCACACGCAACTAATTTGGTGCAGATCTGTAGTAGATTTCACTCTTTCAATTTAATTCAAATTGAAGGGGTGAAATCTGCTGCAGATCTGCACCAAAATCCTTGCCAAAATCCACAGCATATCAGCTATATGTGAGTGCACCCTTATTGACTTTATAAGAAGAAATCCAGATTTTGAGAGTTCAACCGAATAGGGACGAATCGTGAAAGAGAATTTGGGTCCTGGACGCAATTCGTGTAATGATAACCTAACATTAGCAATGTAAAAGTATGGATTGAATCACAAATGAACATACCTGTACGTATAAGGGCTCCCACACAATTGCGTTTTTTGTTAACGCGATTGTCAATGGGACTTTCTAATGTTAAAAACGCAACGCAACTGCGGTTTTGGTGCATTGCGTTGCGTTTTTAACATTAAAAAGTCCCATTGACAATCGCGTTAACAAAAAATGCAAACGTAACTATGTTGGAGCCCTAACTGCACAGAGTGTTCGAAACTTGACAATATAGGCTTTTACTCCTAAAAAGTCTCTTCACACGCAACTAATTTGGTGCAGATCTGTAGTAGATTTCACTCTTTCAATTTAATTCAAATTGAAGGGGTGAAATCTGCTGCAGATCTGCACCAAAATCCTTGCCAAAATCCACAGCATATCAGCTATATGTGAGTGCACCCTTATTGACTTTATAAGAAGAAATCCAGATTTTGAGAGTTCAACCGAATAGGGACGAATCGTGAAAGAGAATTTGGGTCCTGGACGCAATTCGTGTAATGATAACCTAACATTAGCAATGTAAAAGTATGGATTGAATCACAAATGAACATACCTGTACGTATAAGGGCTCCCACACAATTGCGTTTTTTGTTAACGCGATTGTCAATGGGACTTTCTAATGTTAAAAACGCAACGCAACTGCGGTTTTGGTGCATTGCGTTGCGTTTTTAACATTAAAAAGTCCCATTGACAATCGCGTTAACAAAAAATGCAAACGTAACTATGTTGGAGCCCTAACTGCACAGAGTGTTCGAAACTTGACAATATAGGCTTTTACTCCTAAAAAGTCTCTTCACACGCAACTAATTTGGTGCAGATCTGTAGTAGATTTCACTCTTTCAATTTAATTCAAATTGAAGGGGTGAAATCTGCTGCAGATCTGCACCAAAATCCTTGCCAAAATCCACAGCATATCAGCTATATGTGAGTGCACCCTTATTGACTTTATAAGAAGAAATCCAGATTTTGAGAGTTCAACCGAATAGGGACGAATCGTGAAAGAGAATTTGGGTCCTGGACGCAATTCGTGTAATGATAACCTAACATTAGCAATGTAAAAGTATGGATTGAATCACAAATGAACATACCTGTACGTATAAGGGCTCCCACACAATTGCGTTTTTTGTTAACGCGATTGTCAATGGGACTTTCTAATGTTAAAAACGCAACGCAACTGCGGTTTTGGTGCATTGCGTTGCGTTTTTAACATTAAAAAGTCCCATTGACAATCGCGTTAACAAAAAATGCAAACGTAACTATGTTGGAGCCCTAACTGCACAGAGTGTTCGAAACTTGACAATATCATCACCCCCACCAACCGTTTTAAACGTACACCTATTTCAGCGGGATGTTTAAAAAAAAAAGTTCAATAAAAGTATTTAATTAAAGTGTGACTGCCTCTTCTTTTAAACTTCTCCTAGGTATGGCCAAGTACCTGGGGGGAATGAAAGAGCAGTGTCCACCATTTAAGGGATTGGTAAGGTTCTGAGAAGTTATTGAACTAGCATTTATCACCTTCTCGTACAGAACAGGAAACCAGAACCCAGATGTGAAAACACCTGAGTTTTATTTGTGACCTTCCGTTCACTGTTCTCAGTTTGACTGATAACAATGTTTCTGTTACATAAATCTGCTGACGTTTCCCGGAGTATAACCTTTACATCACATTTCCTAAGTGTTTTCCCTCTTCCCTATAAACTATTTGTGCAGCGAGGCAAGTTCTTTGTTATTGATTGGTATTGTATAACTACGGCCAGGTATAAAGAGCTGCTAACATGATGCAGCTGTATGCACTGTACTCTGCAAACTGCAGATCCTAACAAAATATTAATGTTACATTTTGCAAGTTTGGCACTTTCTCACTTTTATCATTCACTCATAAAATTGGGTGTAATCTCTCTAGTAAAATGGAATTTATTTTAGCTGTTTAACCCTCACGGCCAGTCTTTGATTTTTCATTTTTGGTTTTTCCTCTTCGCTTTCAAAAAAGCATAACGTTTTAATTTTTCTTTCAGCATAACCATTTGTAGGTTTGTTTTTTTGCTAAAAATCTAAAAGAGTGGTGAAATAGGAAAATACACATTTGTTCCATTTTTATTTGGGGGTAGGTCTTGTTTTTATAGCATACATGGTGCGGAAAAAATGCCATGTTAAGTTTCAAGCTGTGGGGCAGTATGGTTATATAGTTTTTCTTGTTGCTGTCATACAACTTTTAAAAGTAAAATATCCTAAAATACCAATCGGGGTGCGAACTGAGCATCCCTGGGATTTGACTACCCCTGAAGGATTAGTAGACTGGATTACTTTTACATGCTAAAACCCCAGTTTTCTTATATCTCCAACTGTCCTGTTTTGTTCTGGACTGTCCTAAGAACAGGACCACAAAAAGGATAGACACACAGGTTTGTATAAAAGGGGCATTGCTAAGCATAATTGAGTGTGCAAGAGTGGAATAGGGGCATGGCTTAAAATGCCCCTTAATATAAAAATGTGGATTGAAATGTGGAGGTATGGTTTTTCTCTAGATACTGGTCTTACCACATTTGATTTACAAAGTTGGTGTATCTCTTGTATTTCCATGTAAACTATCGATGGTTCCTATAATTACATTCATGCACATTAGTGCATCATATGATTATATTGTTTTACTGATCTTACACTTGGGAATAGTTTGTGAGTGTGCAGAAGTACCTGAATGGTGGTTGTATTTTCTAGGGGAATATGTAAATAGACTGTCAAAAAAGATCAAGCACCTAGAAGGAGTTGCCATTTTGCTGCAAAACTCAGCATGCAGTTACATCGTGCAAATGAGTAGAGTTGTGGCATGTTTAGATGAATGGTTTTGCCACCTGAAACCCAAAGTGGTTCCACCCTTGGCTGATAAAAAGATTCTCAGAGGCTATTTTTGAGCAGTGGACCTCTTTTTCCACTTGTGTAGAGATTGTTGACCACTAGACATGCTTCTACGACCTAATCAAAGAGATTTCGCCCAGTTAACAGACTTAGAGAGGGGACACATTATTGGAATGTGAGAAGCTGGTTGGTCGTATTGACGAATTGCCCACCACCTGGGCGGCTCTGACAAGACCGTTAGGAGATGTTGGGACCAGTGAATTCTTGAGACCACGGACATAAGGCAACCAATACTAGGACACCCTCAACAGACCACCAGTAGAGAGAATCGTCTGATCATCTAACAAGCAAAAGAAGCTCTAACTGTTTCGTTGCTTGCCGTCCAGAGACAAGTGGCACTGTCGTTACATGCCCCTGTGTCTTTCAGAATCATTTCCAGGTGCTTGGCCTCTATCCTGTACTTGCTGTGGAGCAGCACACTGCACCCACTGCTGGTGTGATGGTTTGTGGTCCATTGCAAATGACAGTCAGTCACACCTAGTAGTGGTACAAGGGGCAATGACAGCTCAGCTATGTATTCAGGACATCCTGCTGCCACATGTGTTCCTGTCATGGCAGGGCTACCAAAAGGCATTTTCCAGCAGGATAATTCTTGCCTGCACACAATAAGGGTGTCATAGGATTGCCTCCACAACATCGTCACACTTCTGTGGCCTGTGCAGCCGCCAGATTTATCGCCAATAGAACATGCATTTAACTCTCTGGGATGCCAATCTAGTGGCTCAGTTACAGCAAATGTGGACCGATATGCTGCAGGAAACCATACGGATCTTGTATGCCTCCATGCCTGCCCGTATCACATCTTGCATCCAAGATAGAGGTGGTAGAACAGGGTTCTAGAGCCTCCTTGCCCACCCTTATCACATCTTGTATCTAAGCTAGAGGTGGTACAACAGGGTACCAGAGCCTCCATGCTGGCCAATATCACATCTTGCATCCAAGCAAGGGGCGGCCCAACAGGGTTCTAGAGCTTCCATTCTAGTGTTCAGTTTTGTGTAATACATTATCCTTTTGCTCTGATATTGTAATCACTTACTTATGTCAGCGTTACAATCACATATCGAAAGGTTTACACGATTCTGACAACTCCTGCTAGGGGATGTTTTTGGTTTTTTTTTTCAATGAGTGTAATAATAATCTTTATTTGTATGCACATGATGCTTTGTGGCTTCTAAGGCAAAATGACACATATTTAAAGCACTGAGCATCAGTTTTACTTAGCATAAGTCATTATTTAAACTATTGAAGTCATAAAAAATGAAATAAGAGGGTACCCACTTACCAACATGCCACGAAGGTTCGAAAGGGTTAGGAAAAGCGTATCCTTAATGATCAGCATTTAGGAGGAAATAGTATGATTATGTGGTAGGAGGAGAACACTAATATTAGGAAGTTTGCTTCTTAAAGTTCTTTTGGAGCTAGCACTATATTTGATGGGATTCATTAAAATATGCTGTCCTGTGTGGCACTGCCAATAAAAGACTGTCAGATAACCTGTGATCCTCATGGGATTCCTCTTTGATGAGTCATAGCCATTGTAAGAAAAGTGCGGAATACTAAGCACAGACTTAGCCTTAATATAGCTCAAAAGAAAATGCACTTTAAAGTGGAAGCAGAAATATGTTAGCATATTTTAAGCAGTACATACTGTTAACATGAATTTAATAAAAAAAACTGAATTCTTTGCAGAAAGAGTGAAGATAAAATGCACTGCAAGAAAAATACACCCGCTTGTGAAACCAAAAGTATTATCTTATTTTCCAATCAGTGCTTATACTCTTAGTTTATTTACATGGTGAGACCTGTATCATAATGATGGTTCAGTTATCTTGCCTCTAGGGAACAGAGAACATAAATCTCCTTTTTTCACCAACCACCACCTGCTCAGGAATTTTGATAAGGAACCAAGCTGTAAAATAGACATGGTGTACAGAAAGGTGGTTTTGATGATTGACATACAAAGCTAAATTTTTACTCTATAGTCCATTTAACAATAATGTATTTAAATGAAATCAGTATGTAACCTGAGGGAGGTTACTAACCTCCTTCGAGAAGTTGCCCTTTAGGCCTCTTGTCCACAGGTGGGTCGGATTTTGCATGCGGGAGCCAGCAGCGGAATCCAACCCTACCTGCGGCCAAGGACTGTGTGTGCCTGTCTTCTTTTTTCTTTACAGCAGATGTGTGCGGAAGCCCGGACGGTGGGCCAGCACACATGCGCAGTAGAGGTGTTTTTTTTTTTTAACTCCTGCTTTCCCGTTGTATCCATGGCCTGTTTGCAATGTCAGTTGCTGACGGGCCGCGTATTGGACGGCTTACATTGACTTCAATGGAAGCTGTCCGTGCGTAAACCGCACTGAAATGGAGCATGCTGTGATTTGATTTCGGCATCCAAAGATCCGCAAATCAAATCTGCGTGCTTTAATTCAGCTGCGGGCGCCCATGTTTCCCAATGGGTGGGTTTAACTGCAGATTGTCCGCGTGGGTCCCCCATGCAGATTCGGCAATTCAAATCCGCCTATGGACAATGGCCTAAAGAAAGAAGACATTTGCAGACCAAAATATAATTCACCAGTACAGTTTAGTAGACACAATTTTACTCAAACAAGCTTTGAATACTATCACATTAAGGTTGGGCTCACATGAATGGGTTAGAGTCTGCATGCGGGAAGCCCGGCCAGCAACCTTACTTACCTGCTTGAACTGTATTGCGTGTGGCCATGATGGCTCACCGGCGGTAATGGGCAGTACAGTTTTTTTTTTTTTGTTTGCATTTCCCGCACCGTCGCTAAGTGATGACACTGGTACCCAGAGCCCATATGCAATGTTAATTCTAAATGGGCTGCGGGTTGGACGCCTCCACTGGCTTAATTTTTCTGCGGAAAAATAGAGCATACTGCAATTTGTATCCATGAGTGTGAAGGAAAAATTAAAAGTTTATGCCTTTCAATGCCTACGTCTTGCCGCAGATCCTCAGGCGGACGGCAATCATAGATTCCGCAATTAGAATCTGTCTGTGTGAGACCCCATAAGAGGTACAATAATCTTGGGGGTTACAGTACACACAAGGTGGTGCAATTTCCCTAATGTTACAAACTACTGAATATAAAGCTCAAGAGTTGTAAAAGTATATTTGTATCTGTTTGTTTCACAGAAACCACACCCAGGATATATTACTTCACATAGTTTCTCACCAAGCTGTGAACTCCTGTCTCATGTCTGGTATCAGTCTTTCCCCAGGCCCTGCTTTCAAAGGCTGGATTTCCTGGTCACAGCGTATAGTAAACGCTAAAGGGGTATTTCAGGACTTTTACTATTGGTGACCTATTCTCAGGATAGATTATCAATAGTTGATCAGCGAGGGTCCACCACTTGGGATCCCCACTGATCAGTTGATTCTCCGGCCTACTGTCAGTGCAGCAGGCTGGACATCATTATTGGTGGGTAGGGCTGGAAATGTAATGGACAGCTTAACTCCCATTGAATTCAATGGGAGCAAAGCTGCTCATTACAATTCTAGCCTTGACCACCAATGATCACTGACAACGAGCCGGACGATGAACTGATTAGTGGGGATCTTGAGTGTGGACCCACACCCATGAATTTCTGATGATCTATCCTGAAGATAGGTAATCAATAGTAAAAGTCTCAGAATATCCCTGTAATTGGTTTTAATATTTAACATTTACTCATGTTTTCAGGATATCCTATAGTAAGAACACCTGTGGCAAAGTCTGAAGCACTGACAATAATTACATCACTTGTGCAACACTGAGGAAATCCTGAAAACATGACCTGTTGGGGTCCCTGAGGACTGGAGTTGAGAAACACTGTTCTAACTGACAGAAAGAGACCTCACAACTGATAAGACAAATGGTTGTATAATGCCTCATTAGATACTATGTAAAAATAACAGATAATGTCATACATGGTGTGTAAGGTTGTTATAGACAAAAGAAGGGTAAAGTCCATTTCTGCAAAGATAATCTTTGAAACAACAGAAAGACCAAAATATTTTGTGATCTATTTGCATACAGTGTTAATGACGATAATCGCTACATGTAAATGGGCCTTAAGTCTACTTTCGAACTATAGCTGTTAACTAATCAACACAGACTTTCCACACATTGCTCATGGATGCAAAGTGTAATACTTTATTGCTTTTCTGTATCTTATTGATATACAGTTTGTATATCCTATACGTATGCTTAGGTCTTATATGGCTCTTAATATCTGGTATCTTTTTCCCAATTTTTATCACATTAAGTAAACTTTATTAATGCTTTGCCTTTGTGTGTCAACCTATTTATTCCCATGTCCATGAATCCACTACAAACCACACTATTCCCTACATCTCAAGCATTTTATCCTTGGCCTCATACTCTTCTCCATTTATGTACAGTAAGCAGATACACTAGAGGACACTGTCAAGACCAATACTTAGTACTATGGGCCCATTTGGTTCTGGAGGAGAAAAGAATGTAAGGAGAGGTAAAAAATCCCTTAGGAAACAAACAAAAAATAGATTCAGAGATTGTTAGTGATGATGAGTTATTTACTAAGAAATATTGAATTTCTCCAAAAATCAGTTTAATAGAACTGAAGTAGGTTTGCTCTCTAAAGCTATTTATCTTAGCCCTACAAGCCTACTAACCTTTTTGAACTTTTTGTGGACCTTAGTCACTTTATCCATTGTAAAATGTCCCATTTAGAAGGGACGACAGTCGTTTAAACGACTGCATGAGCGCTGAAGTCACCACAGTTGTTATTGCTTATGCAGAGCATTTAATCAGGCAGGGTTCACCACTGTATCGCGGGCTTCTCATTCAGCGCTTCACATCCCTCTATCAAGCAATGTTTTTTATGCTGAGTAAAAGCCAATGATAACATGGAGAGAACAAATATAAAAATGACTTTTTTTTCGTATTTAGACAGGACGATTCATTCATTTGAACGAATTTTGAATGATTATCTTCCCATGTAAATGGCCCTTTACTTTAAAATGACAATTTACTGTTAATACTTTTAATGTTAAATGTACCCAAACTGCCCAAAAGGCATGTAATATTTTACTTATAAATTGGGATGCTGCTGATTCTTTATATTATGTGATTGTTGAGTATTTAATAGAGATGAGCGAACGTGTTCTTCCGAGCTTGATATTCGTGCGAATATTAGGGTGTTCGGGATGTTCGTTATTCGTAACGAACACCATGCGGTGTTCTGGTTACTTTCACTTCCTTCCCTGAGACGTTAGCGCGCTTTTCTGGCCAATTGAATGACAGGGAAGGCATTACAACTTCCCCCTGTGACGTTCAAGCCCTATACCACCCCCCTGCTGTGAGTGGCTGGGAAGATCAGGTGTCACCCGAACATAAAAGTCGGCCCCTCCCGCGGTTCGGCTCAGATGCCGTGTGAGTTAGATGAGGGACAGTGCTGTTTGTACCGGAGCTGCTGTAGGGAAAGAATTGGTAGTTAGTGTAGGCTTCAAGACCCCCCAAAGGTCCTTATTAGGGCCACTGATAGCTGTGTGTTGGCTGCTGTTAGCAGTGGCAATTTTTTTTCCCCTCAAAATCGGCTCTGCAGAGCGTTGCACCCGGCATTAGGGACAGAAGTGCTGCATAGGCAGGGAGAGTGTTAGGAGTGAGTGTAGCCTTCAAGAACCTCAACGGTCCTTTCTAGGGCCATATTTAACCGTGTGCAGTACTGTGCTGGCTGCTGTTAGCTGTGCTGCATTTTTTTTTGCTTCTCAAAATCGCCTCTGCAGAGCATTGCACCCTCCATTGATACTGCAGGGAAAGAATTGTATAGGCAGGGCCACAACACAGTTATTATTCATTGAATATACGCAGTGCTGCCTTTTGCTTGTAAAACAAGTGAAAATAATTCTATTTGTCCTGCCTCTGTCCGTCCTAAGGGCGGTGGACACGTGTCGGCTGCGTGTGCAACCTGTAAAAATCAGACGCACCCAGCTACGTTTTACTCCTGGCTTCGCCATTTGCTTTCCTTAATTGGGAAAAAAAATACCTGCTCTGCCACAGTTAATAACTCTGCTACCCTCACGTTCTGTGACACATTAGCAGGGACACAGCACAGTTATTAAACTTAGATTATACATTCACTAGAGGCAGTGGGGCCTTTCGTTTTCAAAAAAGGGAAAAAATTATATTTGGCCTGCAGTCTTGCGCCAATTTATTAGCTGCCTGTGAAATCAAATCACTGGTAATACAACATGCTGAGGGGTAGGGGTAGGCCTAGAGGACGTGGACGCGGCCGAGGACGCGGAGGGCCAAGTCAGGGTGTGGGCACAGGCCGAGCTCCTGATCCAGGTGTGTCGCAGCCGACTGCTGCGCGATTAGGAGAGAGGCACGTTTCTGGTGTCCCCACATTCATCGCCCAATTAATGGGTCCACGCGGGAGACGGTTATTAGAAAATGAGCAGTGTGAGCAGGTCCTGTCCTGGATGGCAGAAAGTGCTTCGAGCAACCTATCGTCTACCCGCAGTTCTGCGCCGTCCACTGCTGCAAATCCGAATCCTCTGTCTGCTGCTCCTCCTTCCTCCCAGCCTCCTCACTCCACTACAATGACACCTGCTCAGGAGCGGGAACACTCCCAGGAACTGTTCTCGGGCCCCTGCTTAGATTGGGCAGCAGCGGTTCCTCTCCCACCAGAGGAGTTTATCGTCACTGATGCCCAACCATTCGAAAGTTCCCGGGGTCCGGGGGAAGAGGCTGGGGACTTCCGCCAACTGTCTCAACAACTTTCTGTGGGTGAGGAGGACGATGACGATCAGACACAGTTGTCTTGCAGTGAGGTAGTAGTAAGGGCAGTAAGTCCGAGGGAGCAGCGCACAGAGGATTCGGAGGAAGAGCAGCAGGACGATGAGGTGACTGACCCCACCTGGTGTGCAACGCTTACTCAGGAGGACAGGTCTTCAGAGGGGGAGTCAAGGGCATCAGCAGGGCAGGTTGCAAGAGGCAGTGCGGTGGCCAGGGGTAGAGGCAGGGCCAGACCGAATAATCCACCAAGTGTTTCCCAAAGCGCCCCCTCGCGCCATGCCACCCTGCAGAGGCCGAGGTGCTCTAAGGTCTGGCAGTTTTTCACAGAGACGTCTGACGACCGACGAACAGTGGTGTGCAACCTTTGTTGCGCAAAGCTCAGCCGGGGAGCCAACACCAACAGCCTCACCACCACCACCATGCGCAGACATATGATGGCCAAGCACCCCGCAAGGTGGGACGAAGGCCGTTCAGCGCCTCCGGTTTGCACCCCTGCCTCTCCCCCTGTGCCCCAACCTGCCACTGAGATGCAACCCCCCTCTCAGGACACAGGCACTACCGTCTCCTGGCCTGCACCCACACCCTCACCTCCGCTGTCCTCGGCCCCATCCAGCAGTGTAGTTCAGCGCACCGTCCAGCCGTCGCTTGCGCAACTGTTGGAACGCAAGCGCAAGTACGCCGCCACGCACCCGCACGCTCAAACGTTAACCGTCCGCATAGCAAAATTCATCAGCCTTGAGATGCTGCCGTATAGGGTTGTGGAAACGGAGTCCTTCAAAAGTATCATGGAGGCGGCGGCCCCGCGCTACTCAGTTCCCAGTCGCCACTACTTTTCCCAATGTGCCGTCCCAGCCCTGCACGACCACGTCTCCCGCAACATTGTACGCGCCCTCACCAACGCGGTTACTGCCACGGTCCACTTGACTACGGACACGTGGACAAGCACAGGCGGGCAGGGCCACTACATCTCCCTGACGGCACATTGGGTGAATTTAGTGGAGGCTGGGACAGAGTCAGAGCCTGGGACCGCTCATGTCCTACCCACCCCCAGAATTGCGGGCCCCAGCTCGGTGGTGGTATCTGCGGAGGTGTATGCTTCCTCCACTAAAGCACCCTCCTCCTTCTCCTCCTCCTCCTCTGTCTCGCAATCAAGATGTGTTAGCAGCAGCATGTCGCCAGCAGTCGGTGTCGCGCGGTGTGGCAGCACAGCGGTGGGCAAGCGTCAGCAGGCCGTGCTGAAACTACTCAGCTTAGGCGATAAGAGGCACACAGCCCACGAACTGCTGCAGGGTCTGACACAGCAGACCGACCGCTGGCTTGCGCCGCTGAGCCTCCAACCGGGCATGGTCGTGTGTGACAACGGCCGTAACCTGGTGGCGGCTCTGCAGCTCGGCAGCCTCACGCACGTGCCATGCCTGGCCCACGTCTTTAATTTGGTGGTTCAGCGCTTTCTGAAAAGCTACCCACGCTTGTCAGACCTGCTCGTAAAGGTGCGCCGGCTCTGCGCACATTTTCGCAAGTCCCACACGGACGCTGCCACCCTGCGCACCCTGCAACATCACTTTAAGCTGCCAGTGCACCGACTGCTGTGCGACGTGCCCACACGGTGGAACTCTACGCTCCACATGTTGGCCAGGCTCTATGAACAACGTAGAGCTATAGTCGAATACCAACTCCAACATGGAGCAGTGGGAGTCAGCCTCCTCAATTCCTTTCAGAAGAGTGGGCCTGGTTGGCAGACATCTGCCATGTCCTTGGTCATTTTGAGGAGTCTACCCAGGTGGTGAGCGGCGATGCTACAATCATTAGCGTCACCATTCCTCTGCTATGCATCTTGAGAAATTCCCTGCAAACCATAAAGGCAGCTGCTTTGCGCTCGGAAACGGGGGCGGGGGAAGACAGTATGCCGCTGGATAGTCAGGGCACCCTCCTGTCTATTTCTCAGCGCGTACAGGAGGAGGAGGAGGAGCATGAGGAGGATGAGGAGGAGGGGGAAGAGACAGCTTGGGCCGCTGCTGACGGTACACCGGCTGATTGCCTGTCATCCTTTCAGCGTGTATGGCCTGAGGAGGAGGAGGAGGAGGAGGAGGAGGAGGATCCTGAAAGTGATCTTCCTAGTGAAGACAGCCATGTGTTGCGTACAGGTACCCTGGCACACATGGCTGACTTCATGTTAGGATGCCTTTCTCGTGACCCTCGCGTTGCACGCATTCTGGCCACGACGGATTACTGGGTGTACACACTGCTCGATCCACGGTATAAGGAGAACCTGCCCACTCTGATTCCCGAAGAGGAAAGGGGTTCGAGAGTGTTGCTATACCACAGGACCCTTGCGGACAAGCTGATGGTAAAATTCCCAGCCGACAGCGCTAGTGGCAGAAGGCGCAGTACCGAGGGCCAGGTAGCAGGGGATGTGCGTAGATCGAGCAGCATGTACATCCCAGGCAGTGCAACAGTCTTTAAGGGCCTGGCCAGCTTTATGGCTCCCCACCAAGACTGTGTCACCGCTCCCCAGTCACGGCTGAGTCGGCGGGAGCACTGTAAAAGGATGGTGAGGGAGTACGTAGCGGATCGCACGACCATCCTTGGTGACGCCTCTGCCCCCTACAACTACTGGGTGTCGAAGCTGGACACGTGGCCTGAACTAGCGCTGTATGCCCTGGAGGTGCTTGCTTGTCCTGCGGCTAGCGTCTTGTCGGAGAGGGTGTTTAGTGCGGCTGGGGGAATCATCACAGATAAGCGTAGCCGCTTGTCAACCGACAGTGCCGACAGGCTAACACTCATCAAGATGAACAAAGGCTGGATTTCCCCAGACTTCTGTTCTCCACCAGCGGACAGCAGCGAGACGTAAGCAATACGTAGGCTGCACCCGCGGATGGAAGCTACGTTCTCTCTCACCATCCAAAACGGGGACATTTCTGCTTCATTAATCTGTGTCTAATATTCCTCCTCCTCCTCCTGCTCCTCCTCCTGAAACCTCACGTAATCACGCTGAACGGGCAATTTTTCTTAGGGCCACAAGGCTCACTCAAATAATTTTTGTGAACAATTTTTATAAGTTTCAATGCGCTTAAAAGCGTTGGAACTTTAACTTGAACCAATTTTTCGTTACACTGGGCTGCCTCCAGGCCTAGTTACCACTTAAGCCACATTAACCAAAGCGATTAATGGGTTTCACCTGCCATCTTGGCTGGCCATGGCCAATTTTTGGGATGTACATTAGTACTGTTGATACAGCAATTTTTGTGGGCCCTCGCCTACAGTGTAATCAAATTAATTTTTAGCCCACCTGCATTACAGCTGACGTTACCTCAGCTGTGTTGGGCAATGCAATGGGATATTTTTGTGTACCGCCGGTGGGTTCCAGGGAGCCACCCATGCTGTAGGTGCACACGGAGTGTAACCTACATATGTCCACTTGTAAAGAACCCCGGTCAGACTGGGGCATGCAGTGTGGGCCGAAGCCCACCTGTATTACGCACGACATTACTACCTCAGCTGTGTTGGGCAATGCAATGGGATATTTTTGTGTACCGCCGGTGGGTTCCAGGGAGCCACCCATGCTGTAGGTGCACACGGAGTTTTTAATACATCTGTACACTTCTAAAGAACCCCAGTCTGACTGGGGCATGCAGTGTGGGCCGAAGCCCACCTGTATTACGCACGACATTACTACCTCAGCTGTGTTGGGCAATGCAATGGGATATTTCTATGTACCGCCGGTGGCTTCCTGGCACCCACCCAGGCAGTGGGTGCACAGGGAGTTTAACCTACATGTGTCCACTTCTAAAGAACCCCAGTCTGACTGGGGCATGCAGTGTGGGCCGAAGCCCACCTGTATTACGCACGACATTACTACCTCAGCTGTGTTGGGCAATGCAATGGGATATTTCTATGTACCGCCGGTGGCTTCCTGGCACCCACCCAGGCAGTGGGTCCACAGGGAGTTTAACCTACATGTGTCCACTTCTAAAGAACCCCAGTCTGACTGGGGCATGCAGTGTGGGCCGAAGCCCACCTGCATTAAGCACGACATTACTACCTCAGCTGTGTTGGGCAATGCAATGGGATATTTTTATGTACCGCCGGTGGGTTCCAGGGAGCCACCCATGCTGTAGGTGCACACGGAGTGTAACCTACATGTGTCCACTTGTAAAGAACCCCGGTCAGACTGGGGCATGCAGTGTGGGCCGAAGCCCACCTGTATTACGCACGACATTACTACCTCAGCTGTGTTGGGCAATGCAATGGGATATTTCTATGTACCGCCGGTGGCTTCCTGGCACCCACCCATGCTGTGGGTCGACAGGGACTTCACAATAGGGAGTTGTACCTGCCTGTGTCTATGAATTAAAAAGCCCGGTCTAACTGGGGCATGCAGACACCTTGACAGAATGAATAGTGTGTGGCACATAGGTTCCCCATTGCTATGCCTACGTGTGCAGCTCCTGATGGCTGTGGCACAGGATTCTATTTCTCATTGCTTCTGTACAGCATTGTGGGCTATCGCCCCGCCCCTTTTAAAGAGGGCCGCTGCCTAGCCATGCCAACCCTCTGCAGTGTGTGCCTGCGGTTCCTCCTCATGGCAGACGCACTTCTAAATAGACATGAGTGTGGCGTGGCATGAGGGCAGCTGAAGGCTGCGCAGGGACACTTTGGTGTGCGCTGTGGGGGGGAGGGGGGGGGGCGGTTGGTCAGCATGTAACCCAGGAGAAGTGGCAGCGGAGTGTCATCCAGGCAGTGATTGTGCTTTGTTGTAGCTAGTGTGGTGCTTAGCAAAGGTATGCCATGCTAATGAGGGCTTTTCAGAAGTAAAAGTTGTTGGGAGGGGGGGGGGGGGCCCACTCTTGCCGGTATTGTGGCTTAATAGTGGGACCTGTGAACTTGAGATGCAGCCCAACATGTAGCCCCTCGCCTGCCCTATCCGTTTCTGTGTCATTCCCATCACTTTTTTGAATTGCCCAGATTTTCACACATGAAAACCTTAGCGAGCATCGGCGAAATACAAAAATGCTCTGGTCGCCCATTGACTTCAATGGGGTTCGTTGTTTGAAACGAACCCTCGAACATTGCGGGAAGTTCGTTCCGAATAACGAACACCCGAACATTTTGGTGTTCGCTCATCTCTAGTTTTTAACTTTTATTACTGTAGATCCTTTCCCATCAGGGTTGAAACCACCTTCTTTTTTTTTTCTTTTGAGAGCAAAGGTCCACATATTGAAACATTTTATAGCATGATCTTGTTGAGTTTTAGGGCATTAGGCCTTAATATAAAATATCCTTGGGTTAAGCATAATCTTACTATTAAACAAAGGAGAGATATGAATAAGCTGGTTTCTTATCTAGAGATAATGATCAAAAAATCAGATACGAGTGGGGTATTGTTATCCTGGATTCAACTTATTATGAAGAATCCTTGTGAATCTTGTCGGATATGCAATATTACATGAAATTAACTGAAAACCCCACATCTTCCTTTCCCAGACAGTTAATGATCTGTTGGAGCTGGGTAAAATGTGGGGGGCTGTTAGGCTCAGTCAGACGGGCGTTTTAACCTGTGAATTTTTTGTGCGCAGAACGCAAATGCACAAAATTCGCATGACCGAAGCGGGCGTTCTGCTGAAAAAATGCACTTGACTGCGTTTATGCGCACATAAAGTGTGCTGCCTGCTATATACTCACCTCTCTGCAGCTGCTGGAGCTCAGCCGTGTCTAGCCGGGTTTTCTCCTGAACTGCTCAGAAGTGCTTTCAGCAGGCGTGGATTTAAAATCCCCACCTGCTGAAAGGGCTGCCTCTGATTGGCTGGGCACTGTGACCAATCAGAGGCAGCTCTCAGCTGTCATTCAATAGCTGAGTGCTGCCTCTGATTGGTCACAGTGCTCAGCTAATCAGAGGCAGCCCTTTCAGTATGTGGGGATTTTAAATCCCTGCCTGCTGAAAGCTCTTAAAAGAAGTTTAGGAGAAGACTCGGCTAAATGTGCTGAGCCCCGGCAGCTGTAGAGAGGTGAGTATATATATATATATATATATATATATATATATATATATATTATTTTTTTATTTTTTAGGGATGATTTTCAGGGAAGGTCTTAAATTTGAAGCCCTTCCCTGCAAATCATTGCGGAGCTTGACGGCATCCCATTGCTTTCAATGGAGACAGAGAAATACAGATAGCAATAGAGAGACAGAGATAGACAGAGAGTGCAATAGAGAGATAGAGAGAAAGCAATAGAGACACAGACAGAGAGAGAGTAAAAGAGAGAAACAGAGAAAGATAGTGATAGAGAGACAGAGAGAGAGTAATAGAGAGACAAAGAGCAAATGAGAGACAGACAGAGAGAGCAATAGAGAGACAGGGAGAGCAATAAAGAGACAGAGAGAGCGATAAAGAGACAGGCAGACAGAGTGCGATAGAGAGACAGAAAAAGAGAATGACACAGAGAGAAAGAGTGATAGAGACAGACAGAGCAAGACAGATAGGGACAGGTGGAAAGAAAGAGCTATAGAGAAAGAGAGAGCGATAGAGAGACAGACAAAAAGAGAGCAATACAGAGAGACAAAGAGAAAGTGACAGAGAGATAGACAGAGAGTGATAGAGAGATAGACGTTGAGAGAGAGTGATAGAGAGACAGACTAATACAGAGAGCAACAGAGAGACAAAGAGAGCGATAGAGAGACAGAGAGAGAGAGTGATAGAGAGACAGACAAAGAGAGCAATAGAGAGACAGGGATAGCAATAAAGAGACAGGCAGACAGAGTGCGATAGAGAGACAGAAAAAGAGAACAATAGAGAGAGAGAATGATAGAGATAGAGAGGGACAGAAAGACAGGCAGACAGAGTGCGATAGAGAGACAGAAAACGAGAACGATAGAGACAGAGCGATAGAGACAGAGATGGACAGACAGACAAAAAGAGAGGCAGACAGAGAGCAAGAGAGACAGATAGAGAGAGTATTAGAGAGACAGACAGAGAGAGCTATAGAGAAACAGACAGAAAGAGAGCGATAGAGACAGGCAGAAAGAAAGAGCTATAAAGAAAGAGAGAGAGAGCGATAGAGAGACAAAGAGAGATAGTGTCACAGAGACAGAGATAGCAATAGAGTGATAGGGAGACAGAAAGAGCGATAAAGAGACAGAGAGATTGCAATAGAGAGACAAAGAGAGGGAGCGATAGAGAAACAGAGAGAGAGTGATAGATAGACAAAGAGAGCAATAGAGAGACAAAGAGAGCAATAAAGAGACAGAGAGAGTGATAAAGAGACAGAGAGATAAAGAGACAGACAGAGAGTCATAGAGACACAGAAAAATAGAGCGATAGAGACAGACAGAGAGAGACAGAAAAAGAGGCAGACAGAGAGCAAGAAAGACAGACAGAGAGCGCGAGACAGAGAGCAACAGAGAGACAAACAAAGAGAGAAACAGAAAGAGAAAGTAAAGTACAGATAGAAAACCAGACAGAGAGAGAGAGAGAGAGCTATAGAGAGACAGAGAGAGCAATAGAGAGACAAACAGAGAGAGATAGCGATAGAGAGCAATAGAGAGACAGAGAAACAAAGAGAGAGCATAGAGAGACAGAGAGAGAAAATGATAGACAGAGAGAGAGCAATAGAGAGACAGACAGAGTGATAGAGAGACAGAGAGAGAGAAGAGCGATACAGACAAAAAGAGAGAGTGACAGAGAGACAGAGAGAGAGAGTGATAGAGAGACATAGAAACAAAGAGAGAGTGTAGCTAGACAGAGAAAGAAAGCTAGAGGCAGACAGAGAGAGAGCAATAGAGAGACAGAGAGAGCGATAGAGAGACAAACATAGAGATAGAGTGATAAAGAGACAGAAAAAGAGAGAAAGCAATAGAGACAGTGAGAGTGATAGAGAAACAGACAGAGTAATAGAGAGACAGAGAGAGCAATAAAGAGACAGACAGAGAGAGAGAGCAATAAAGAGACAGACAGAGAGAGCAATAGAGAGACAGAGAGAGAGAAAGTGATAGACAGACAAAGAGGGACAGACAGAGAGACAGAGAGAGACATTGAGAAAGACAGAGAGTGAGAGACAGACAGACAGAAACAGACAGAGGGAGACGGACAGCAAAAGAAACAAAGAGAGAGACAAACAGACAGAGAGAAAGAGAGAGAGAGACAGAGTTATGAACAGACAGGAAAAGAAAGACAGACAAGCAGAGAAAAAGACAGACAGACAGATAGAGAGCTATAGGCTTTTTTTATATTAGATATCTGTTCCAAATACAAAGTTACACTCCGAATAATCACTTAACCAAGCAGACTTAGATGTTCACAACAACCAATTATTTGAAACATTTTATGTTCACGTACCGAACAGCGGGGCAACCTAGTATATTAAAAAAGGAACACTGGCCTATCCTCATTAAGGACCCCGTGATGGGGAAATCATTACAAAAATCAGAACAGTTAACATTTAGAAGAGCACCAACTTTGAAAAATAAATTAACAACTTCTTGTCCTAAAAACAAAACTCTTAGTGTGATCCAAAATAGTGCACCCGTAGGTGTGAAATGTGATCATTCTCTGCCAGGATCATTCAAATCTGGTCACTCAAAATGTAAACGCTTGAAGTACATTATGGATAGTGCAAAAGAGGTAGTAATATGGACCACTGGGGAAATAATTGCTCTTCATCATATGAACTGTGGTTCTTCCCTTATCATATACCTACTAGAATGTCCATGTAATTTGCAGTACATAGGACATACAGTGCATACACAGGTCTAAGATTACAAAACTGCAATATGTTTACTGCCATTTTAAAAGCTCACATAATAGTGGCTTTTTCATGTTCTTAAAGTTGTCCCTCTGGAAATTGTAAGTGGATCTTTTAAACAACTCTGTAGGCGTGAAATATATTAGATATATAGATTTGGTTCCCTTTATTCCAGTAGAATATAATTATTGACTTTTTTCCTTCTTTAACCAATATATTTACTATCTATATATTTATATTTGTGTGTGTGTGGGTATATATGTATATCATTTATCGTAAAAAAAACCACAAGCACCTAGCAAGAGTTGTCGGAATCAAACGAAACTTTCTGTGTGATTGTAACGTTGATATAAGTAAGTGATTACAATATCAAAGCAAAGGGAGAATATATTGCGGGAACACTGAACACTTGAAGGGAGGCTCTAGTACCCTGTTGAGTCCCTCTAGCTGGGATACAAGATTTGATATGGGCAGGCATGGAGGCATACAGGTTCCGTATGGTATTCTGCAGCATATCAGTCCACTTTTGATGTAACTGAGCCTTTAGATCATGCAAACTTTATAGGCTGTTGAAGTTAGCTTCCTAGATGGTCTCATACATGTTCTATTGGCATTAAATCTGGTGACCAGGCAGGCCACTGAAGTGTGACAATGTTGTGGAGGCATTCCTGTGACACCCTTGCTATGTGCAGCCGGGCATTATTCTGCTAGAAAATGCCTTTTGGAAGCCGCAATGAGAGGAACACATGTGGCTGCAGGATGTCCTTTACATATTGCTGAGCTGCCATTGTCCATCATATCACTACTAGAGGTAACCAACTGTATACTGCGTATACAGTGCTATACAACATATGTACATGTATGCACATAGTATAAGTAAATAATTATCTGAGTAGCCTGTCAGCAACAGGTGTATCTCATGTAAAGAAATAGGCAACTGTAAAAGAATATGCAAGCAGTCCATTATCTACAAATGAGGACACTCAGTTCACCCCTTTTGTAAGTAAACTTTGCATACAAGTACAAGTTATGTTTACTATTAGAACACTTATTGATGGATGGAACATTTGTGCAACTAAGCTCAAAACAATCTATAATATAGTGTATGTGTTCAACTTCAAATATGACAGTATTTGTTTGCAAGGATTTGACATTGATGGCCTGTTCCAATAAAGGAGCTGTGTGATGATTGTAAGTTATTCCCTATTCACATTCGGGGAAACATTCTTACCTGATTATCAGGACATGTAAGAGGTAGAGATGAGCGAGCATACTCGTTCGAGTATTAGGGTGCTCGAGATGCTCGTTACTCGAGACGAGCACCACGCGGTACTCGTCTCGATTAAACGAGCACTGACCATTGAATTCAATGGAGCCGGCAATACAGCCAGCTCCATTGAAAGCAATGGGCTGCCGGCGATCGCGGTATGAATTGTCGGGAAGGGCTTAAATATATAAGCCCTTCCCTGCAATGGGTGAGTGACTGCTGCCTCTCATTGGCTCAGCGGGACCAATCAGATTGGTCCCTGCGCTGAGCCAATGAGAGGCAGCAGTCACTCACCCATTCATGAGTTCATGAATGGGTGTGTGAGTGAGATCTGCCTCTGATTGGTCAGGCTGTGACCAATTAGAGGCAGCTCATTCAGCAGGCGGGGATTTTAAATCCCCGGCTGCTGAATACTACTTACAGCTGTTCAGAGCAGTTCAGGAGGACTGCCGCCGGCCGCGCTGAACTCCGTCTGCCGGGACCAGGTGGGTATATATATATATATTTTTTTTTTTACACATTTCTGGATGAATTGCAGGGAAGGGCTTATATATTTAAGCCCTTCCCGACAATTCATCCCGCGATCGCCGGCAGCCCATTGCTTTCAATGGAGCCGGCTGTATTGCCGGCTCCATTGAATTCAATGGGCTAACATCGTTCTGCCGGGACAAGGTGAGTATATACTTTTTTAATTTTTACACATTTCTGGATGAATTGCGGGGAAGGGCTTATATATTTATGCCCTTCCCGACAATTCATCCCGCGATCGCCGGCAGCCCATTGCTTTCAATGGAGCCGGCTGTATTGCCGGCTCCATTGAATTCAATGGGCTAACATCGTTCTTCTCTGCCACAGCTGTTACAGCTGTGGCAGAGGAGAACGATCTTTATGCTGACAGTGCGGGGGGGGGGGGGGGGTCTCACTCTTGCCACTATTGTGGATTAATAGTGGGACCTGGGAACTTGAGATGCAGCCCAACATGTAGCCCCTCGCCTGCCCTATCCGTTTCTGTGTCGTTCCCATCACTTTCTTGAATTTCCCAGGTTTTCACAAATGAAAACCTTAGCGAGCATCAGCGATATACAAAAATGCTCGAGTTGCCCATTAACTTCAATGGGGTTCGTTACTCGAAACGAACTCTCGAGCATCACTGAAAGTTCGACTCAAGTAACGAGCACCCGAGCATTTTGGTGCTCGCTCATCTCTAGTAAGAGGTCCTTCAGGCAATGTGTTAAACTGTGACTGGAAATGCTCCTAACATAAATTCTGAGCACATCCATAGGGTATGTTTATCCTGAAGTATGCAAAATGAGTGTAATTTATTTGTTTTTCAATTCAAAAGAAAAATTAGTTCTTTCATTTTTAACAATAAATGTGAATTTGAACATCCCAGTAAAAAAAAAATTCTACTTTCCTTTATATCAACATTATGCTTAATTCTCACTTCATTCCGCTCGTCTTGCAGTCGGAATCTTTATTAATAGCCTGAATTCTTTGCAGCCTTATTACCTGTGAGACGATTCAAGAAAACTGCATCTGAGAAGTTTTTTTCAGCTCCGCAGCCATAGAGTTATGACAGTTAATGGCAGTGATTGAATAAGGCCAGAGTTTTATCAAATATTTATATCTGCAACTCATTCTGCCACTAAAATCTAATATAGTTAAAGGGGTATTCTGGGACTTTAACTACTGATGGCTTATCCTAAGGATAGCTCATTAATAGTTGATTGTCGGGAGTCCAACACTCAGGGTCTGCTCGAATTAGCTGATCCTTTGGCCCTCTGCAAGTGCCACAAGCCATATGTTCTCATCTGTGGTCTGTGTAATAGCTGGCTTCACTCTTATTAAAATCAATGGGAGCAATGCTTCCTAGTACACTTCGGGCCATCAATAGCTAACGTCCCAGAATACCCCTTTAATCAATTTAGTGCTCTGAATAAAATTACCTAATTAAAAATATTATGTATTTGTTATTTGTACTGCACCATATATTTCATATAAAAGGCTTATATTATACTTTACCTTTCTGTAGGTTTCAAAATGTTCCAGTCCATGTTTTGCTTACTCTTTATTTTAAAGAGACTCTGTCACCATCTTTTGGCACCCCTATCGGAGAGCAGCAAAATGTAGTGACAGCCACACTGATTATGGTGATATGTCTGCTGTGCAGTAGTTTTGGAGAAACTTGACTAGCAGCACATGCATAAAGGACTACTTAAAGTAGTCCTGGATATTCATGAGCTGCAAGCCAGCTACACCCACCCTGCTTTTCAAACCATGATTAACTGCTCTCTGCTTATTACTGTACAAAGAGAGCCGCCAATCATTGGCTGGAGGGTGGGGTGGGTGTGGCTAGCCTGCAGCTCATGAATATGCAGGACTAGTTCTGTGTCTGGCTGCTACTAATTAAATGCAAGTTTCTCTGAAACTACTGCACATATACATAGAGAAGAGATATCACTGTAATCAGTATGAGAGGCACTACCTTTATGGTGATCTGAGTGAAGGCTGCAAAAAGATGGTGTCCAGTTGGTATTGCTCCATAGTCTGTTTTTTGCCCAACAAGTAAATAACAAAATCACTTGGGCAAAAGACCAGCATTTGAGAAGACTGAATAAATGTTTTATGTCCGGTAGTCTGAGCCTCTGGACCTTGGCAGATATCACAGAGAAGACTTGCTTAAAGGAGATGTCTCGAGGAAGCAGTTAATTTTTTTTTTTGCCCAGTCCCCCCCATTAAACACACATTACTAAGCCCCCCTGTAAATGACATTTCTAGCTGGTTCGTACTTACCGTTCCAGCGTTTCAGCAAGTTATAAAAGTTTCCTCAAGATGGCCGCCGGCTCTTTCCCAGTCGCTCGCTGCAGCCCGACGTGCGCGCTCCCGAGACGCCGCCAGCTGTGTCTCCATGGCAACCGGACGCATCGCAGCCGCCGACCAGATGCCCCGCAGCCGCCGACCAGACAGCAGGTAACCGGCGCTAGCCCCCGGCTCCCCAGCGCTAGTTCCCCCGGCGCAGCGACAGCCCCCCCGGCCTAGCGACAGCCCCCCCCATCGCAGCGACAGCCCCCCCGGCCTAGCGCTAGCTCCCCCGGCCTAGCGACAGCCCCCCCGGCCTAGCGCTAGCTCCCCCGGCCTAGCGACAGCCCCCCCGGCCTAGCGACAGCCCCCCCCATCGCAGCGACAGCCCCCCCGGCCTAGCGCTAGCTCCCCCGGCCTAGCGCTAGCTCCCCCGGCCTAGCGCTAGCTCCCCCGGCCTAGCGACAGCCCCCCCGGCCTAGCGACAGCCCCCCCGGCCTAGCGACAGCCCCCCCCGGCCTAGCGACAGCCCCCCCGGCCTAGCGCTAGCTCCCCCGGCCTAGCGACAGCCCCCCCGGCCTAGCGACAGCCCCCCCGGCCTAGCGCTAGCTCCCCCGGCCTAGCGACAGCCCCCCCGGCCTAGCGACAGCCCCCCCGGCCTAGCGCTAGCTCCCCCGGCCTAGCGACAGCCCCCCCGGCCTAGCGCTAGCTCCCCCGGCCTAGCGACAGCCCCCCCGGCCTAGCGCTAGCTCCCCCGGCCTAGCGACAGCCCCCCCGGCCTAGCGCTAGCTCCCCCGGCCTAGCGCTAGCTCCCCCGGCGCAGCGGCAGCCCCCCCCCCCCGTCGCAGCCCGGCGCAGCGGCAGCCCCCCCCCGACCCATCACTTACCTGGGAGGCTTCTCGGGGCGGCTGGGCTGGGCTGGTCTTCTCCGCTGGGCAGCTCTAGTTTCTGCACCTTCCTCTAACAGAGGATGGTGCAGAATGGCCGCTTCAGCGCGCTCCCGAGCAGTGACAGCTCGTCTGCGCATGCGCAGAAGAGCTGTAGCGGGGAGCACACTGAAGCGGCTCGTGCTGAATGGAGAAGACCGGACTGCGCAAGCGCGTCTAAAAAAGCAAGCTGCCAGCGAATTTAGACGGAACCATGGAGACGAGGACGCTAGCAACGGAGCAGGTAAGTGGAATAACTTCTGTATGGCTCATATTTAATGCACGATGTATATTACAAAGTGCATTAATATGGCCATACGGAAGTGTATAACCCCACTTGGTTTCGCGAGACCACCCCTTTAATTTTAAAGGTGTTTTACGGGACTTAAAGAGGACATGTCAACTTTCTTGACATGTCTATTTAAGCAAACAATAGTATTGCCCATGAAATAACAATGCTGAAACATCTTTTGTAAATTTAGCTGTTCCTTTTTTCTTATTATTCCTACCAACAATTTACGAATAATTTGACAACTGAGTGCTACCAGTTGGGGTTCACATGCTGACACTGTCTAATCAGTATAGACCATGCCAGACTGTGTAGGGACACATTTTTTTGACAATGGGAATGGGAAGTCCTAATTGTCAGTTTATTATAAACTACTAGGAGGGATAAGAGAATCAACACAATGCCAAGTTATGAGAAAAGATGTTCCAGAAATTTCATGAAGAATGCAAGTATTTACTAAATCGGACATGTCAGGAAAACTGACAGGTCTTCTTTAAGCTACCCGCACACAACATATGTTGGCAAAACACTTATTTGAGTGACAGCTATTCCTCCCGATTCCTTCATAGACATTTTAGGAAACCCAGCCTTCCCACCGGAATAGGGGTCTTCAGTATATGGATAGCAAACAAAAAATTCAGAGCAAGTCATTTGATACGACACTTTCTTACATCCCTAAATCCTCCTCTAGGTTTTACCTGTCCAAAGACCCCCTTTGAAAAATTGGGCTTGGCAGAGGGCCCAGCTAGGCACACTTTTTCTTGCATTTGTAACCAACTAAATTCCCAAATGGACACACTATCCCCATCATACATAAGTCAATGGGAAAGGGACCTGTCGTTGACACTTACATTAGAAGAGACAGAGGATTTATACATAGATACACAACTCCTCTATCTGCAAAACTCAAGAATCTGGGTTCAAGATACTCACTCGCTGGTACAGGGTGCCCTCTCATTTGCATGCCATGTTCTCTTCCATTTCCCTGATGTGTTACAGATATGGAGGAGAGCAGGGTGCAATGCTACACATATTCTGGTAATGCCCAATGTTGACCAGTTTCTGGAATGAAGTGTGGCGATATACTTCCAAATTCACCAATTTCACCCTACCCAAATCACCCACTCCCATGCCATTGGGAGCATGTAAATGTTCGGTGGTGCGACATCTAGTGAATGCAGCGAAAGCCTGTGTTCCCACACCGTGGCGGCAAACTACTTTCCCCTCGATCCGGATGTGGTTCAACACATTTGAGGAGACAATGGAGATGGAGGACCTGACTGCATTAATAAAAGGTATACACGACAGGTTCATGAAGACATGGTTCTACTGAATTGAATTCCAAGACTCTAAGGAGGACAGCAATGACTACAAGTCCTAATTACAGAAAATGGTTTTGGTAGCAGGAAGAATAGAGTCACCCCCAGAAGGACGGTATCATCGCCATACAGAAGGGAAATGTGGTTAGATGCTAGTTCATCTCCCTTCCACTATATCCTACTTTACCCCCCCCCTTTTTTCTTTTTTTTTCTCCTTTTCTCTATCTTTCTTTCCCCACCTCTTCTTTCTTTTAGATCTTTTTGGTTTCCCTTCCCCACTAGTTACTTGTAGAACAAGGTCAGTTGTCCCACAGAAAAGAAAAGTTATGGTTCTTAGATAAGTAGAAGCCAACTACGTGTGGGAAGTATTGCAATGGAGCATGGATTTCTCATGTTGGGGTCCACCTTTCACTATTTAAAGGGATGAAACCACAGGTCCCCATCGAGGGATTACATCCTCCCCATATTGTTTTATTTTCCACTTGGTTGGTTATAAGGTCGAGAGATAGGTGGGCCTATTGAGGCTAGTAGTTTTATGTGACATATCAGCAATGTAAAACGTGCATTATCACTTTTTTTGTTATTTTTGGCTATTACTCTTACATGACCTAACACTGTTATCAATAATATTTTTGGAGAAAAACATTTATAAAAAAAAATTCTGAATCCCATTCTTGAACACTTTAGTCCTTGTCAACACACATATACCAGGCAATTAGTAAGTAAGCCTATTAACTATGGAATGTTTTTTGGGATGTTGTTAATATTAGGGTTATATCTGTAATTTTATTGCATTTAGTAGTATATTTATATATAATGAGATCTTTTTGGGTCAATAACCAAAATAATTGAAGACAGTCTGTTTGGACTCTTGCCTTTATGAGTACATTTAGATAGATTCAACTAGACAAATGCAGAGGGTATATACAAGAACTGACATATTTACTCAAAAAAGGATAATTATGAGTCTGTATTTTTTGACCTATGCCATTCACCTTCTTGAGTTTATGTAACATAGATTTTGACCAAACAATGAGGCCTGCATTAGGGGATATCCAAAGAAAACAGTTTGTCAGCTTGGTTACTACGTTCACTTGCACATAGTTTTACAGTGTACTGATTTTCCTGAAAGACTCAAAATTTTTATGCAGCTGCACAACCTTGTGTGGGAGGTTAAATGAGAGGGGATCGCAATTCAATCTGCTGCTGTTAAATGTGCAAGTTTAGACAAGGAAAATGCTCAGCCCTTTCAAAATGCCATTCACTACAATTCATACTGTGTGTATGTGAAATGAGGCAAAGAAAAGGTAGAAATGTACCAATAAATAAAACATAAGATAAATATTCAGCTACAATTTTATACAAGGTTTTCATTGCTAATCAAAATGAAATAAAGTTATATGGAATGTATCACCATTATAAACAGGTAGACGGGTTGTTTCCACAGTATAAACCTTAGTGAGCACTCAGTAACCAGAAGAATAGGTGTATTACGCCACCATAGAGAGTAATAACACAGAACACATGCCAGTATTTGAATCCAGCTTTCAGTGGTACTTTGCTGCTTGGCCAAGCGTAAATTTTGATAGCGAATTCCAACCAAAAAACTCCTCGGCTGAAACCTGATTGCAATACATACGATAACAATGTAACAAAGGCAACGAGTCAACCCACTGATATATTTCTTATTAGGGTACATGCACATGGATTATATTTCCATTCGATTTTCTGACGAAAAAATTGGAAATAGCACCCATTCAATTGAATTGTGCCCAGGATTCTCAGGCTCAACTTTTAAAATGCCTGTGTGCAAGTAGCCTTGGGGAAGATCTTATACCCTGTTGCTGTGGTGGTTTTGGTGCAGTTTTTTTTAAGCCAGAAGTGGATCCAACAAGAAGGAGAAGTAGAAATCCTTCCTTTATATTTTCCATTCCTTTTGAATCTACTATGCTAGAGGTCTCCAGCAGCACCACAAGTATATCATATCATATGGGGAAGCTCCTGCAGTGCCCGCTTGTCGTCCGAATCCTGACTCCAAAGGGATTTCAAATGTTTGTAAGATATAGAAGGATTTTGCAAGCAGCACACGGGACTCTCTCTTGTGTTAAAACTTACATCCTTAGGTGCACCTTTATTGCGTCCATTTAAAAAGCAACATTTTGGCCCACCGCAGGCCTTTTTCAAGCTCAAACATACTAAGTTCACAGATCACATATATAGCTATCACCAATAAGACAGTGCCACACCTTAAACTACACCCCCACATACCTGTGCCTTCATAGGATCATCAGAAGGAAGGCCCAGGTGCAGACTACCGGCAACCATCTTATCATAATGTACAAACCATCCCCTCAATTTCATAATGGGGCAGACATTGTGAGCACCATGGAGCTAGCTGGCATGTCTCTATTACTGTGCAAATGCGCGGGATTTGGCCCGCTGTCTCGCGTCTCTAGCTGCATTCCCCTGTGTTATGGGCAGGTACCACTTTCATTATGGGGCCGGCTGACATTCAAATAGTACTCTGCGCATGTGTGGGACTTGCCGGCTCCCTCGCGTGCCCAGCATTTCACTCACTGCAGCGCTGTTACCAGCCTACAACAAGTGCCGCCCATATCACAGAGACAGCCGCACTCCGCTGTTCTATTGTGCTTGCGTGGGATTTACCTAGCTCCCTCACATGACCAGTGGCAAATGTCATTACCTCCAGAGCCATTCCCTGCTTACAGTCCCAGTGCATGTGCATCGTTCCAAATCTGATGTTGCCTATTCACTATTTGTACTAGCATCCATATCTATGCGTTAAAGAGCGAATCATGATGTAGTTGTTTAATAGGTATCAGACATATGGGTGACCAATAATGGCCTTGTTCGTAACACTTATATTATATTATGCAATTCCAATCCCTAATGTGACCTCTTCATTACTGCATGCAACACAACTCCCCCAAGACATATATGTGTCTCCTCAAATTACTCATCTCTACCAACGTGTCCAATTTGTAAATCCACTTTAATTCAAGAAAGCCCAACCTCTTCTCCCTGTCACCTCCCCGTTTATCTTTTCGGACACTGTCAATCACCCGCTACTTCAACTGGCTGACAGAATGCCCTGCTTCCACAAAATGCTTAGCAACTGGTAGTTCTATTTTCTCGGTTCAGATCGTGCCCTTATGGTTTGTGATTCTGACTTTCACTTCGTTGTCGTCTCACCCACATACAATAGCCCATATTGAGAACTAATCACGTAGACTACGTACATTGAGCGACACGTATACCTCTGATGTATCTGGTATTCCTTCCCCGATCTGGGGTGTGTAAACCTGTCACCTTTAAGGATATTGTGGCAGCAGACACAACCCATACATGGGAAGCACCCCTTCCTACCCAAATCAAGCAGCTACTGCCTTGCCTGTTCTGATGGTCTCCTTGAGGTAAACACAACCCTGTACTTCAAGTTATGGCTTCTCCTATAGGGCATTAAAGGTGGTTCTCTAAATTTTAGTATCTCTGGATAGCTCTGGGCCAATATGGGCCAGTGCTTCTTAACAATCTGTGAGGCCCTCCCACTGATCTGTCCATAGGTCATCACAGGGCCTGCATCCTTGCTGCCTCAGTTGCTATGGAATACTAATGAACACTTAGCCAGACAGCAGTAGCCATATTTGTACAGGACCTGTGATGATGTCACCGTCATGTGATCAGGAGCGGAGCATGTAATTCCCTCACTGAGGATGAAGGACCTTTTATGACCTTACTGTCATGTTATCAGCGGTGGAGCATGTAAGTCACTCACAAACCTACTTACTCATGCACGGACGGACTGGTCGTCGTTAGTATTTTGATTGCATTATAACATTGCTGTCTAAAGCTGACCAACAGCTTTTTATCTAGGCTGCACCATGAACAGCTTGGCTATGCATGTTTATTTCAATAGGAAGAGGGTAACTTGCTGCTGTCAGATACTTCTGCTGGGAAATAGTAATATTAATGCTAAGGTTTTCTTTATACCAAAATCTGCTGTTGGGAGGTCCCCATAAATATGAGACCAAGGGATGATCTTGTCAAAATTGGCTAGTTTAACTGACTTTTTTCCCAAATGTATGGCCAGTAGAGATGAGCAAGCACCAAAATGCTCGGGTGCTCGTTACTCGGGACGAAATTATCCCGATGCTCGAGCGTACGTTTCGAGTAACGAACCCCATTGAAGTCAATGGGCGACTCGAGCATTTTGTATATCGCCGATGCTCGCTAAGGTTTCCATTTGTGAAAATCTGGGCAATTCAAGAAAGTGATGGGAATGACACAGCAACGGATAGCGCAGGCGAGGGGCTACATGTTGGGCTGCATCTCAAGTTCACAGGTCCCACTATTAAGCCACAATAGCGGCAAGAGTGGCCCCCCCCCCCAACAACTTTTACTTCTGAAAAGCCCTCATTAGCAATGCATACCTTAGCTAAGCACCACACTACCTCCAACAAAGCACAATCACTGCCTGCATGACACTCCACTGCCACTTCTCCTGGGTTACATGCTGCCCAACCCCCCCCCCCCGCACGATGCAGTGTCCACAGCGCACACCAAATTGTCCCTGCGCAGCCTTCAGCTGCCCTCATGCCACGCCACACTCATGTCTATTTATAACTGCGTCTGCCATGAGGAGGAACCGCAGGCACACACTGCAGAGGGTTGGCACGGCTAGGCAGTGACCCTCTTTAAAAGGGGCGGGGTGATAGCCCACAATGCTGTACAGAAGCAATGAGAAATATAATCCTGTGCCACCACCATCAGGAGCTGCACACGTGGGCATAGCAATGGGAAACCTATGTGCCACACACTATTCATTCTGTCAAGGTGTCTGCATGCCCCAGTCAGACCGCGGTTTTTTATAAATAGTCACAGGCAGGTACAACTGGGAATCCCCAACTCCGCAATGGGAATTCCGTGTGCACCCACAGCATGGGTGGCTCCCTGGAACCCACCCGCTGTACATAAATGTATCCCATTGCAGTGCCCTGGACAGCAGAGCTAACGTCAGATTAAATGCAGGTGGGCTTCGGCCCAAACTGCATGCCCCAGTCAGACTGGGGTTCTTTAGAAGTGGACACATGTAGTTACAACTCCGTGTGGACCGACAGCATGGGTGGCTCCCTGGAACCCACCGGCGGTACATAACTATATCCCATTGCAGTGCCCAGCACAGCTGATGTAACGTCAGCTGTAATGCAGGTGGGCAAAAAATTAATTGGATAACACTGTAGGCGAGGGCCCCAAAAAATTGGTGTACCAAAGTCTACTTTAGAGGCTTTTCTCCTCATTTCACTTTTGTGATCATACCTAGTAGCAAATACGTGATCAAGTACTCAAAGAATTTGAATCTGGTCCGGGCTAATGCATGTTGGCTACCTATTTCAAAGCTGACATACTCTAGCCCTAGGACACATATACTGACATAGGATATATATTTTTTAGAACAGACCGGTCTCTGTATATATCCCACTTACAAATGGTTGAGCTCAGTTTTTCAACGAACCACTTCAGCACATACGTTATACTCTTAATGAACTAACGAACCAGTTCATCACAAACTCAATACTCCTGATGAACCGCTATCATCTTGCGGAGAAACGCGTCGAGTCACAATAGTTATATATAAAACACCTCCATATCAAGCACACAGGAGTGCGCTATAATTGAGTATAATCTCCATAAGAGTTTTCACCCTATTGAGGAAACTTCTTTACTTACCTTACGGATTGTTGTAGTCCATCTGAATGGAGCCTCTGCACTCTACATCAAGTAGTTACTGTATTTCTCTTTAGAATTATTACACTAATAAATTTGGGCAACATCGCATCCAATACAATTGATTGTGTAATAGTTCACATCAGCGGAGTTAATACTATCTTCTGGTCCATGTACCATTAGATCGCTCTCCAGAACGTATATAAGTAACTACTTTTATACTGAACTTTAAGAACGACAGAGTTCTATTGGCTAATATTCAAGTGATGGACTGCCTCTTTGTTCAGAAACATAGTTTTTAGAACTATCATTGAGTGAAAATACACACATACAACCTTAGCTTCAATAGCAAAACGGGGTTTTTTGTCATTACACTCTTTGCATCAATTCCTATCCCGAGGGATTTTTGGAAATTTATTTATGTTTGTCGCCCACTAGTGTCTCTTATTTTAACACGTTAATAAAGTTTACATGTTTTAATCCTAACTGTGAAGGGCATTTCTATAGCAAAGATATTTTGGGATTTCTCTGCCTCTGTGAATAATAATTAATTTGTAACTAGGCCTGGAGGCAGCCCAGTTAAAATAAAAATTGGTTGAGGTGAAAGTTTCAACGCTTTAATGAGCATTGAAAAGTATAAAAATTGTTTACAAAAATTATATGACTGAGCCTTGTGGGCCTAAGAAAAATTGCCCGTTCGGCGTGATTACGTCAGGTTTCAGGAGGAGGAGGATGAATATTATACACAGATTGATGAAGCTAAAAGGTCCACATTTTTGATGGTGATAGAGAACAATGCTTCCATCCGCGGGTGCAGCCTACGTATTGTTTAAGTATCGCTGCTGACCGCTGGTGGAGAACAGAAGTCTGGGGAAATCCAGGCTTTGTTCATCTTGATGAGTGTAAGCCTGTCGGCACTGTCGGTTGACAGGCGGGTACGCTTATCCGTGATGATTCCCCCAGCCGCACTAAACACCCTCTCTGACAAGACGCTAGCCGCAGGACAAGCAAGCACCTCCAGGGCATACAGCGCGAGTTCAGGCCACGTGTCCAGCTTCGACACCCAGTAGTTGTAGGGGGCAGAGGCGTCACGGAGGACGGTCGTGCGATCGGCTACGTACTCCCTCACCATCCTTTTACAGTGCTCCCGCCAACTCAGCCTTAACTGGGGAGCGGTGACACAGTCTTGCTGGGGAGCCAGAAAGCTGTCAAAGGCCTTAGAGAGTGTTCCCCTGCCTGCGCTGTACATGCTGCCTGATCTCTGCGCCTCCCCTGCTACCTGGCCCTCGGAACTGCGCCTTCGGCCACTAGCGCTGTCGGATGGGAATTTTACCATCAGTTTGTCCACCAGGGTCCTGTGGTATCGCATCACTCTCGAACCCCTTTCGTCTTCGGGTATGAGAGTGGAAAGGTTCTCCTTATACCGTGGGTCGAGCAGTGTGTACACCCAGTAATCCGTAGTGGCCAGAATGCGTGTAACGCGAGGGTCACGAGAAAGGCATCCTAACATGAAGTCAGCCATGTGTGCCAGGGTACCTGTACGTAACACATGGCTGTCCTCACTAGGAAGATCACTTTCAGGATCCTCCTCCTCCTCCTCCTCCTCCTCCTCCTCCTCCAGCCATACACGCTGAAAGGATGACAGGCAAGCAGCATGGGTACCCTCAGCAGTGGGCCAAGCTGTCTCTTCCCCCTCCTCCTCATCCTCCTCATGCTCCTCCTCCTCCTCAACGTGCTGAGATATAGACATGAGGGTGCTCTGACTATCCAGCGACATACTGTCTTCCCCCGCCTCTGTTTCCGAGTGCAAAGCGTCTGCCTTTATGCTTTGCAGGGAACTTCTCAAGAGGCATAGCAGAGAAATGGTGACGCTAATGATTGCAGCATCGCCGCTCACCATCTGGGTAGACTCCTCAAAGTTTCCAAGGACCTGGCAGATGTCTGCAACCAGGCCCACTCTTCTGTAAAGAATTGAGGAGGCTGACTCCCACTGCGCCGCCCATGTTGGAGTTGGTATTCCACTATAGCTCTACGCTGCTCATAGAGCCTGGCCAACATGTGGAGCGTAGAGTTCCACCGTGTGGGCACGTCGCACAGCAGTCGGTGCACTGGCAGATGAAACCGATGTTGCAGGGTGGCAGCGTCCATGTGGGACTTGCGGAAATGTGCGCAGAGCCGGCGCACCTTTCCGAGCAGGTCTGACAAGCGTGGGTAGCTTTTCAGAAAGCGCTGAACCACCAAATTAAAGACGTGGGCCAGGCATAGCACATGCGTGAGGCTGCCGAGCTGCAGAGCCGCCACCAGGTTACGGCCGTTGTCACACACGACCATGCCCGGTTGGAGGCTCAGCGGCGAAAGCCAGTGGTCGGTCTGCTCTGTCAGACCCTGCAGCAGTTCGTGGGCCATGTGCCTCTTATCTCCTAAGCTGAGTAGTTTCAGCACGGCCTGCTGACGCTTGCCCACCGCTGTGCTGCCATGACGCACGACACCGACTGCTGGCGACGTGCTGCTACTGCTGACACATCTTGATTGCGAGACAGTAGCGCTGGGCCGCCGCCGCCATCATACTTTTGAAAGCCTCCGTTTCCACAACCCTATACGGCAGCATCTCCAGGCTGATAAATTTGGCTATGTGCACGTTTAACGCTTGAGCGTGCGGGTGCGTGGCGGCGTACTTGCGCTTGCGCTCCAACACTTGCGCTAGCGACGGCTGGATGGTGCGCTGACAGACATTGGTGGATAGGGCCGAGGACAGCGGAGGTGAGGGTGTGGGTGCAGGCCAGGAGACGGTAGTGCCTGTGCCCTGAGAGGGGGGTTGGATCTCAGTGGCAGGTTGGGGCACAGGGGGAGAGGCAGCGGTGCAAACCGGAGGCGGTGAACGGCCTTCGTCCCACCTTGTGGGGTGCTTGGCCATCATATGTCTGCGCATGCTGGTGGTGGTGGCTCCCCGGCTGATCTTGGCGTGACACAGGTTGCACACCACTGTTCGTCGGTTGTCTGCACTCTCAGTGAAAAACTGCCAGACCTTTGAGCACCTCGGCCTCTGCAGGGTGGCATGGCGCGAGGGGGCGCTTTGGGAAACAGTTGGTGGATTATTCGGTCTGGCCCTGCCTCTACCCCTGGACACCGCACTGCCTCTTGCAACCTGCCATGCTGCTGCCCTTGCCTCCCCCTCTGAAGACCTGTCCTCAGTAGGCGTAGCAAACCAGGTGGGGTCAGTCACCTCATCGTCCTGCTGCTCTTCCTCCGAATCCTCTGTGCGCTCCTCCCTCGGACTTACTGCCCTTACTACTACCTCACTGATAGACAACTGTGTCTCATCGTCATCGTCCTCCTCACCCACTGAAAGGTCTTGAGACAGTTGCCGGAAGTCCCCAGCCTCATCCCCCGGACCCCGGGAACTTTCAAAAGGTTGGGCATCGGTCACGACAAACTCCTCCAGTGGGAGAGGATTCGGAACCCTTGCTGCCCATTCTGGGCAGGGGCCCGGGAACAGTTCCTGGGAGTCTGCCTGCTCCTCAGAATGTGTCATTGTAATGGAGTGAGGAGGCTGGGAGGAAGGAGGAGCAGCAGCCAGAGGATTCAGAGTTGCAGCAGTGGACGGCGCAGAACTCTGGGTGTTCGATAGATTGCTGGATGCACTTTCTGCCATCCACGACAGGACCTGCTCACACTGCTCATTTTCTAATAAAGGTCTACCACGTGGACCCATTAATTGTGCGATGAATGTGGGGACGCCAGAAACGTGCCTCTCTCCTAATCCCGCAGCAGTCGGCTGCGATACACCTGGATCAGGAGCTCGGCCTGTGCCCACACCCTGACTTGGGCCTCCGCATCCTCGCCCGCGTCCACGTCCTCTAGGCCTACCCCTACCCCTCAGCATGGTGTATTACCAGTAGTGCAGAAACAGAACGCTGTAATTAAATGTGCCGCTTATTGGCCTGTGGTTGGAGGCTGACTTCGCTTACGGAACGCACAGCAGAGCCAGGAAAGAATTTTGCGCAAGCCTGTTGTAACACTTAGCTGGCTGCGTATGAATTAGGAGGACAACTACCCCCAGCACAGACCCAGTACACTGAGGACAGTCACAGGCAGCCCAAAGAGATTTTTTTTCCCACATGTTTTTGAAAAGGCCCACTGCCTATATTCAATAAATATGTCTTCTGTCCCTGCCTCACCACTAGTGGCCCTGGAGTATGTAAAGTAACTGCAGACTGTTGCACTGTGGACTGGAATACAGCGGTGATGTAACAGCCAACACAGAGCCAGGAAAGAATTTTGCGCAAGCCTGTTGTAACACTTAGCTGGCTGCGTATGAATTAGGAGGACAACTACCCCCAGCACAGACCCAGTACACTGAGGACAGTCACAGGCAGCCCAAATACATTTTTTTTCCCAAATGTTTTTGGAAAGGCCCACTGCCTATATTCAATAAATATATGTCTTCTGTCCCTGCCTCACCACTACTGGCCCTGGAGTATGTAAAATAACTGCAGACTGTTGCACTGTGGACTGGAATACAGCGGTGATGTAACAGCCAACACAGAGCCAGGAAAGAATTTTGCGCAAGCCTGCTGTAACACTTAGCTGGCTGCATATGAATTAGGAGGACAACTACCCCCAGCACAGACCCAGTACACTGAGGACAGTCACAGGCAGCCCAAATAGATTTTTTTCCCCAAATGTTTTTGGAAAGGCCCACTGCCTATATTCAATAAATATGTCTTCTGTCCCTGCCTAACCACTACTGGTCGTGGAGTATGTAAAATTACTGCAGGGCGCAATGCTCTGCACGGCCGATATACAAAAAAAAAAAAGTGCAACACTGCAAAAAGCAGCCTCCACACTACTGCACACGGTTAGATGTGGCCCTAAGAAGGACCGTTGGGGTTCTTGAAGCCTAAAATACTCCTAACGCTCTCCCTATAGCAGCTCCGGCACCAGCAGCACTGTCCCTGATCTCTGTCAGAACGCATCTGTGGCGAGCCGCGGGAGGGGCCGATTTATATACTCGGGTGACACCTGATCTCGCCAGCCACTCACTGCAGGGGGGTGGTATAGGGCTTGAACGTCACAGGGGGAAGTTGTAATGCCTTCCCTGTCTTTCTATTGGCCAGAAAAGCGCGCTAACGTCTCAGAGATGAAAGTGAAAGTAACTTGAACATCGCGTGGTACTCGTCACGAGTAACGAGCATCTCGAACACGCTAATACTCGAACGAGTATCAAGCTCGGACGAGTACGTTTGCTCATCTCTAATGGCCAGTTTTAGATAGTATTGTAGTATTTTAAACTTTTATTGATTAATTTTTCTACAGTCATTTTTTTTGTTTTTCTTCTGAAATGCTTAATGGTTGGTAAGCTACTACATTCTTACACTCCCTGTTATTGATCTGCTTGTGAGCACATAAAAATCAAAGGTGTTCTTAGAATATCAGTTAAATAATGACTACTACACTCTCAATATTTTATACATACAAGAAGGAATTCTCAGCAAAATGATTGTTTTTGTGTATTTGGTCCAATTATTTAGAATTCTTTTCATATATTCTTCACTATATGACAGTTATTTGCTTCACAAGGCTTATACTGTCATCTTCATTAATTTCACTGAAGTATTTAATCAAAATTGTTGATTATGAATAGTAATTAAAGATTCTATCGCTGTCCAACACTTTACATACTTTAGCAGCTTCCATGCTGACTGCTCACTGCACTGTCGGGGGAAGCGGTGCACCATGCAGGTTTCAGGATATAATGGAGCCATGGAGGTAACAAAAATATACAATATTTTATTTAAAAATTCAGAAATTATCATTATACCGGTATGAGCATAAGTAACAATAAACAAGCAATCTGAGTTTCACTTTATGGCTACTTAATGCTGTGTGCACTAACTCAGTTCTGTATTCATTATTTACTACGAGTGATGGATAAAAAAATATGAATGACATTTGCAAGAGTTAGACTGGTAATAGTGGAAGTCAAACACAAGAAGCGGCACACAGTTCTTTTGAACAAGGTTGTTACTGCACTACTATGAATGCACTATAACTAAACACAGCATCTGTACTACGAAGACACATTGCAGTGTATTGCATTAAGTCCCTGTAATGATGGAGCACTGTCTCTTTAATTAGAAATTGCTGCAGTCTTTCCCTATGCAACAGGCCTGTTGTGAATCTGTACTGGTCTGCACATATGATCCTTGTTGGAGTGGATCCCACTTACAGTTTGTCGCTGAAGGATACGTGTCCCTGTTACGGTATTCTCTTAACCGGTTTCTGATTGCACAAGCTGAGGCATGTTGGCCTTGTAAAAGCTGCACTAGCAAATCATCTCTCTCTCTCTCTCTCTCTGCAGATCACTTCAGGGGTAGGGGGGTGGTCCTGGTGTCTCTCCTTCCTGATGCTGTGCTCCTCTCCCACTCAAGGGTTGTGTGTTACATTGTCCTTACATCCTGACAGCACCTTCTCTTCTAAAGTCTGCACCCTCAGACTGTCTTCACACGAGCACCTCTCTCTAGCCACCCCATCCTAGTCCAAGCTCTAGTGACTGTAGGACTTGTGAATGAGGGCAGGCTTACACCCATCCCCATCTCCTATGCATAAAGGCTGCCTGTATTAGCCCCTTGTCGGTAGCCCTTTAAAGGACTACCATCCGAACTATAAAGGTGTGCATCGAATGAAATATTAATAAGCGTTAGGTATCTGTTAATGTTTTGGTCAAAATATATAAGCTCACAAGCCCACACCAAGGGTCCTTATTATCTTGTGAGTCATTACACTAACAAGATAATTAAACCACAGAAAAGGGAATCTTGCTGATAAGCAGAGCAATCGTCCCAATAAGGGCAGCTCCATGCTGGAACCTAGGGAACACCAGTCTGCAGACACAGGGGAAATCACCAAACAGAACAAAGTTCATACCAGGTGACTGCCCACCTATAGACACAGGGGAATCTTCCCCAGAACCTCATTAATGTATATATGCACAGAAAAAGGACATACTTTAAATATCCACACCCACAAACGTAAGGGGCAGAGTGTCAGACATCACGCATCTGATGGAGAAAGTACTAAGGTGTCAGACATCACAAATCTGACAGCATAAAGGACATCCAATGTCTTGAACCACACCTGACAGAAGGGTGCCCGCAGAACATGCAAACAGGGGAATCAGGTGTCCAGAAGGGATAATGACCAGCATCCTCTTGCAAGAGGGGCTGGTATTAAAGTGCACAGGCCCTAGGTGATTGGCTGGCTGGAGCAATCCACACAATCAGCCAGCCTAATCAACCACACCTGCAGCAGTGTTCTCCTGGAAACCCATACTACAACAGGTCCCAGGAGCACAATGTGAAAGTTCTATTCAGATTACATGGTTACCAACATTTTAATCTAAATTGTCATATATATATATATATATATATATATATATATATATATATATATATATATTTTTTTTTTTATTTTTTTTTTAAACTGCCCCTTTTCTGTTTGGAAATACCTAAAAATAGCAGAAACCTCACCTTTGTTTCGTACAAATCAGTATAATCCCCAATATTCTTGCAGTTTGGTTTGGCAAGTATGAAATTATGTACATGTATGTACACCTTTAAATTGTCCCAAACAAATTGGAGAAGTCCCAATAATTCATTATCGGGGCGTTAGTATGAACTGTCAGTGTACAAAGTATTATTTTACTGGGCATAGAACAATTTTAACAAGAAAATATTTCTTATATGAGCCAAAGAATCCCCTGAAAATAATTTCATTGCAGCTTTGATCATATAAACCAGTGGATTTTAACATTTTGACCATTTACATAAAATGTTCGGAATTCATCCAGAGACACTATTAGTAGCAACGTGACACTGTAATTGAGCAAAAAGTGTAATTTTTAGTCCCAAATACAAGCTTATCCATCTGAGTTGGTTCTACAGTAATCACTTCAAGCCAACTTGCACACTCTCAAGCGAAATAAATGAAAATAATAGCCACTTACACACTAGTGAAACACATCTAAAAAGTAGATGCCATTAAATAAAGAATGCTCGTAAAATATACTTTTCATAGAAAAGAAAACCATTTACCTAATAACATAGCAAAAGGAAATGGAAGAAAATAAAAGCGCAGGCAGGTATTTTAATAAACCTGAAGAAGAAATAGTTCCCATTTCTTTCTGAAGTTATATCAATCATAACATTTGTTTAAGAGAATGCCTTAAAAAGCTCAGAGAAATATAATTTATAGAAATGTGTAGAAATTACTTCAAGTTAGCATTTGAAGTATAATCCCATAAGTGTTTTCAAACATGTATATTGTAAATCAATGTTAATACCATACAATGCTTTGTGTCGGGCTAATCCATTTTTCGTTTTTACCTCCACACAGGAGACCAAAGCCTAGATTTTATAATAGTTGCTAATAAGTAGCAGCTGGCACAGTGGGCATCAGTTTTATGTACTTTATTCTATTGATTGTTTGGAAAGGTGTTATTGAACATTATTATAAAAACAGTTTTGCTATAACTAGTCCAAAGCAAATGAACAGAAACACCAAAACAAGTATATTTCATTTATAACCTGACTACAACAATATTAAAGGGGAAGTACGGTTTGGATAACTACTTGGCACAATAATGGTATCCTAACAATATCTGCTGGCAACCCCCATGATCAGGGAAAATGAAGCATAACAGAGCACCTAATAGGTTACATGGCCTGCACTGAAGCTCATTCATTGCAATACACTACAAATAAGGCAAACAGGTTTTGTACTCATTAGAGATGAGCGAACGTACTCGTCCGAGCTTGATACTCGTTCGAGTATTAGCGTGTTCGAGACGCTCGTTACTCGAGACGAGTACCACGCGATGTTCGAGTTACTTTCACTTTCATCTCTGAGACGTTAGCGCGCTTTTCTGGCCAATAGAAAGACAGGGAAGGCATTACAACTTCCCCCTGCGACGTTCAAGCCCTATACCACCCCCCCCTGCAGTGAGTGGCTGGCGAGATCAGGTGTCACCCGAGTATATAAATCGGCCCCTCCCGCGGCTCGCCACAGATGCATTCTGACAGAGATCAGGGACAGTGCTGCTGGTGCCGGAGCTGCTATAGGGAGAGCGTTAGGAGTTATTTTAGGCTTCAAGAACCCCAACGGTCCTTCTTAGGGCCACAACTAACCGTGTGCAGTAGTGTGGAGGCTGCTTTTTGCAGTGTTGCACTTTTTTTTTTTTTGTATATCGGCCGTGCAGAGCATTGCGTCCTGCAGTAATTTTACATTGTCCAGGGCCAGTAGTAGTGAGGCAGGGACAGAAGACATATTTAGTGTATATAGGCAGTGGGCCTTTCCACAAACATTTGGGGAAAAAAATCTATTTGGGCTGCCTGTGACTGTCCTCAGTGTACTGGGTCTCTGCTGGGGGTAGTTGTCCTAATTCATACGCAGCCAGCTAAGTGTTACAGCAGGCTTGCGCAAAATTCTTTCCTGCCTCTGTGTTGCCTCTTACATCACCGCTGTATTCCTGTCCACAAGTGTACTGGGTCTCTGCTGGGGGTAGTTGTCCTAATTCATACGCAGCCAGCTAAGTGTTACAGCAGGCTTGCGCAAAATTCTTTCCTGCCTCTGTGTTGCCTCTTACATCACCGCTGTATTCCTGTCCACAAGTGTACTAGGTCTCTGCTGGGGGTAGTTGTCCTAATTCATATGCAGCCAGCTAAGTGTTACAGCAGGCTTGCGCAAAATTCTTTCCTGCCTCTGTGTTGCCTCTTACATCACCGCTGTATTCCTGTCCACAAGTGTACTGGGTCTCTGCTGGGGGTAGTTGTCCTAATTCATATGCAGCCAGCTAAGTGTTACAGCAGGCTTGCGCAAAATTCTTTCCTGCCTCTGCTGTGCGTTCCGTAAGCGAAGTCAGCCTCCAACCACAGGCCAATAAGCGGCACATTTAATTACAGCGTTCTGTTTCTGCACTACTGGTAATACAGCATGCTGAGGGGTAGGGGTAGGCCTAGAGGACGTGGACGCGGGCGAGGACGCGGAGGCCCAAGTCAGGGTGTAGGCACAGGCCGAGCCAGTGTGGTGGCCAGGGGTAGAGGCAGGGCCAGACCGAATAATCCACCAACTGTTTCCCAAAGTGCCCCCTCGCGCCATGCCACCCTGCAGAGACCAAGGTGCTCTATGGTGTGGCAGTTTTTCACAGAGATGCCTGACGACCGATGAACAGTGGTGTGCAACCTTTGTCGCGCCAAGATCAGCTGGGGAGCCACCACCAACAGCATGCGCAGGCATATGATGGCCAAGCACCCCACAAGGTGGGACGAAGGCCGTTCACCGCCTCCGGTTTGCACCACTGCCTCTCCCCCTGTGCCCCAACCTGCCACTGAGATCCAACCCCCCTCTGAGGACACAGGCACGAGTGCCTACCGGCCTGCACCCACACACTCACCTCCGCTGTCCTCGGCCCCATCCAGCAATGTCTCTCAGCATAGCATCCAGACGTCGCTAGCACAGCTGTTTGAGCGCAAGCGCAAGTACGCCGCCACGCACCCGCACGCTCAAGCGTTAAAAGTGCACATAGCCAAATTGTTCAGCCTGGAGATGCTGCCGTATAGGCTTGTGGAAACGGAGGCTTTCAAAAGCATGATGGCTGCGGCGGCCCCGCGCTACTTGGTTCCCAGTCGCCACTACTTTTCCCGATGTGCCGTCCCAGCCCTGCACGACCACGTCTCCCGCAACATTGTACGCGCCCTCACCAACGCGGTTACTGCCAAGGTCCACTTAACAACGGACACGTGGACAAGCACAGGCGGGCAGGGCCACTATATCTCCCTGACGGCACATTGGGTGAATTTAGTGGAGGCTGGGACCGAGTCAGAGCCTGGGACCGCTCACGTCCTACCCACCCCCAGAATTGCGGGCCCCAGCTCGGTGCTGGTATCTGTGGCGGTGTATGCTTCCTCCACTAAACCACCCTCCTCCTCCTCCAACGCAACCTCTGTCTCGCAATCAAGATGTGTCAGCAGCAGCACGTCGCCAGCAGTCGGTGTCACGCGGCGTGGCAGCACAGCGGTGGGCAAGTGTCAGCAGGCCGTGCTGAAACTACTCAGCTTAGGAGATAAGAGGCACATGGCCCACGAACTGCTGCAGGGTCTGACAGAGCAGACCGACCGCTGGCTTTCGCCGCTGAGCCTCCAACCGGGCATGGTCATGTGTGACAACGGCCGTAACCTGGTGGCGGCTCTGCAGCTCGGCAGCCTCACGCACGTGCCATGCCTGGCCCATGTCTTTAATTTGGTGGTTCAGCGCTTTCTGAAAAGCTACCCACACTTGTCATACCTGCTCGGAAAGGTGCGCCGGGTCAGCGCACATTTCCGCAAGTCCAAGACGGACGCTGCCACCCTGCAGACCCTGCAACATCGGTTTAATCTGCCAGTGCACCGACTGCTGTGCGACGTGCCCACATGGTGGAACTCTACGCTCCACATGTTGGCCAGACTCTATGAGCAGTGTAGAGCTATAGTGGAATACCAACTCCAACATGGGCAGCGTAGTGGGAGTCAGCCTCCTCAATTCTTTACAGAAGAGTGGGCCTGGTTGGCAGCCATCTGCCAGGTCCTTGGAAACTTTGAGGAGTCTACCCAGATGGTGAGCGGGGATGCTGCAATCATTAGCGTCACCATTCCTCTGCTATGCCTCTTGAGATGTTCCCTGCAAAGCATAAAGGCAGATGCTTTGCGCTTGGAAACGGAGGCGGGGGAAGACAGTATGTCGCTGGATAGTCAGAGCACCCTCATGTCTATATCTCAGCGCGTTGAGGAGGAGGAGCATGAGGAGGAGGGGGAAGAGACAGCTTGGCCCACTGCTGAGGGTACCCATGCTGCTTGCCTGTCATCCTTTCAGCGTGTATGGCTGGAGGAGGAGGAGGAGGAGGATCCTGAAAGTGATCTTCCTAGTGAGGACAGCCATGTGTTGCGTACAGGTACCCTGGCACACATGGCTGACTTCATGTTAGGATGCCTTTCTCGAGACCCTTGCGTTACACGCATTCTGGCCACTACGGATTACTGGGTGTACACACTGCTCGACCCACAGTATAAGGAGAACCTTTCCACTCTCATACCCGAAGGGGAAAGGGGTTCGAGAGTGATGCTATACCACAGGACCCTGGCGGACAAACTGATGGTAACATTCCCATCCAACAGCGCTAGTGGCAGAAGGTGCAGTTCCGAGGCCCAGGTAGCAGGGGAGGCGCAGAGATCAGGCAGCATGTACAGCGCAGGCAGGGGAACATTCTCCAAGGCCTTTGCCAGCATTATGGCTCCCCAGCAAGACTGTGTCACCGCTCCCCAGTCAAGGCTGAGTTGGTGGGAGCACTGTAAAAGGATGGTGAGGGAGTACGTAGCCGATCGCACGACCGTCCTCCGTGACGCCTCTGCCCCCTACAACTATTGGGTGTCGAAGCTGGACACGTGGCCTGAACTCGCGCTGTATGCCATGGAGGTGCTTGCTTGTCCTGCGGCTAGCGTCTTGTCAGAGAGGGTGTTTAGTGCGGCTGGGGGAATTATCACGGATAAGCGTACCCGCCTGTCAACCGACAGTGCCGACAGGCTTACACTCATCAAGATGAACAAAGCCTGGATTTCCCCAGACTTCTCTTCTCCACCAGCGGACAGCAGCGATACCTAAACAATACGTAGGCTGCACCCGCGGATGGAAGCATCGTTCTCTATCACCATCAAAAACGGGGACCTTTTTGCTTCATCAATCTGTGTATTCTATTCATCCTCCTCCTCCTGCTCCTCCTCCTGAAACCTGACGTAATCACGCCGAACGGGCAATTTTTCTTAGGCCCACAAGGCTCAGTCATATAATTTTTGTAAACAATTTTTATACGTTTCAATGCTCATTAAAGCGTTGAAACCTTCACCTGAACCAATTTTTATTTTAACTGGGCTGCCTCCAGGCCTAGTTACCAATTAAGGCACATTAACCAAAGCGATTAATGGATTTCACCTGCCCTCTTGGTTGGGCATGGGCAATTTTTCTGAGGTACATTAGTACTGTTGGTACATCCATTTTTGGGGGCCCTCGCCTACAGTGTCATCCAATTAATTTTTTGCCCATCTGCATTAAAGCTGACGTTACATCAGCTGTGATGGGCAATGCAATGGGATATATTTATGTACCGCCGGTGGCTTCCTGGCACCCACCCATGCTGTGGGTCCACAGGGAGTTGTAACTGCATGTGTCCACTTCTAAAGAATCCCAGTCTGACTGGGGCATGCAGTGTGGGCCGAAACCCACCTGCATTTAATCGGACGTTACCTCAGCTGTGATGGGCACTGCAATGGGATACATTTATGTACAGCCGGTGGGTTCCAGGGAGCCACCCATGCTGTGGGTGCACTCGGAATTCCCATTGCGGAGTTGTACCTGCCTGTGACTATTTATAAAAAAACCGCGGTCTGACTGGGGCATGCAGACACCTTCACAGAATGAATAGTGTGTGGCACATAGGTTCCCCATTGCTATGCCCACGTGTGCAGCTCCTGATAGCAGTGGCACAGGATTATATTTCCCATTGCTTCTGTACAGCATTGTGGGCTATCGCCCCGCCCCTTTTAAAGAGGGTCGCTGCCTAGCCGTGCCAACCCTCTGCAGTGTGTGCCTGCGGTTCCTCCTCATGGCAGACGCACTTATAAATAGACATGAGGGTGCTGTGGCATGAGTGCAGCTGAAGGCTGCGCAGGGACACTTTGGTGTGCGCTGTGGACACTGGGTCGTGTGGGGGGGGGGCAGCATGTAACCCAGGAGAAGTGGCAGCGGAGTGTCATGCAGGCAGTGATTGTGCTTTGTTGGAGGTAGTGTGGTGCTTAGCTAAGGTATGCATTGCTAATGAGGGCTTTTCAGAAGTAAAAGTTGTTGGGAGGGGGGGGCCCACTCTTGCCGCTATTGTGGCTTAATAGTGGGACCTGGGAACTTGAGATGCAGCCCAACATGTAGCCCCTCGCCTGCGCTATCCGTTGCTGTGTTGTTCCCATCACCTTCTTGAATTGCCCAGATTTTCACAAATGAAAACCTTAGCGAGCATCGGCGATATACAAAAATGCTCGGGTCGCCCATTGACTTCAATGGGGTTCGTTACTCGAAACAAACCCTCGAGCATCGCGATAATTTCATCACGAGTAACGAGCACCCGAGCATTTTGGTGCTCGCTCATCTCTAGGCTTCATACAATTACAAATGAATTGAGCCTCGATTTCCTTAAATGTTCTCTCCCCTAAATATCCACCCAGTGATAAAAGTGATCACAGTATTTATTTATGTGCCTAAATAAATCCATATTCATCACAAACTAGCTTTATTTGTTCATTTCCAAAAAAGTGATTATTTGGTAGTGTATTCAAATTAATGAGCTGTAGTGTATATGTTTAAAGCACAGACTAGCCAGGTCCTCCATATGTTTTGCAATGGCTCTCAAATCGGGCTAACAAAAGGGCAGTCTGATCAGAAGACTCCTCTCTATTCTATTGATATAGGTTGTCTGAACTGGACAATCCCTTAAGCCTCTTGAACGCATGCATTTTAGCACAAATTGTAGTTTGTGCTCTGTGCCCCCTTTAAAACAACCCTCGGTTCTGGACAAACAAAAGTGGCTGAATGGCTTTCCTGACTACCTAATGTACAGTGAGCATTAGTATGCATCCTATGGATAGACCATCAATAGTTTACAACTGGGCATCCCCTTTCAGTGTGCTCTAAAAACTCAACTCTTTAGTCAGGCCTACGACATTTCCTACTCTAATTCTTCTCTAACCTCTATTATTATTTGGGGGGGGGGGGGGGCTGAGTGGGGGAAAGATAGTAAATGTGCTAACATTTTGTTTGCTGATTTTGAATGCTACCGTACAGTATAGATGACATGATAATTTTATGCTACAGACCATTATGATTGCAGCAATACCATATATCTAGTTTATTTCATATTTTACTACTTTAGCACACTTAGGGCTTTTACCCACTAGCGTTTTTTTAACACTGCGATATCGCTGCATTTTTTTCAATGGGACTTTCTAATGTTAAAAACACATCGCACAAAAATCGCAAGTTTGTGCTTTTGCAGAAAGTCCCATTGAAAAAAACGCAGCGATATCGCAGCATTAAAAAAACCCGCTAGTAGGTAAAAGCCCTCAAAGTACTCACATGGTAAAGAAAAAATCAAGCAACTAAAAGGAGTTGTTGGAATCGAATGAAACTTTATATTATATTATGTGATTGTAAAGTTGATATAAGTAAGTGATTACAATGTCAGAGCAAAAGGATAATTTATTGCAGAAAGCTGAACACTTGAAATGAGGCTCTAGTCCCCTGTTGTACCGCCTCTAACTTAGATACAAGATGTGATACCAGTGGGCATGGAGGCATGCAGGTTCTATATGGTAGCCCGCACATCACTCCACATTTGATGTAACTGAGCCTCTAGATTGTGAGAACCCATAGGCTGTTGAAGTTGGGGTCCCAGATGGTCTCATACATGTTCTATTGGCTATAAATCTGTCAGGTTATGGAAGTGTGGTAATGTTGTGGAGGCATTCTTGTGACACCCTTGCTGTGTGTGGTTGAGCATTGTCCTGCTGGAAATGCCTCTTGGAAGCCCTGCTATAAGAGGCAACACATGGGGCTGCAGGATGTCCTGAACCTATCACTGAGCTGTCATTGTCCCTAATAGCACTACTAGGGGTGACCGATTGTTGTATACAATGGCCCACCAGACCATCACACCATCAGTGGGGGCAGTGTGCCACTCCACAGCAAAGTCACCAGGGACAAACACATCCATCATCAGTGCTCAAAACAAAAGGTTCCCTTCCATAGTAGTCCAGTTTTGTTGTTCATGACACCACTGCAAACGGAGGCAATGGTGTGTGGATGCCAAAGGCAGTACATTTAATGGGAGCCGTGAAACTAAATATGCTTTAGCCAAGCACCTGGGAGTAGTTCTGACAGACACAGAGGCCTATAACGGTAGTGCCACCTGTCTCTGGATGGCAGACAATCAAACAGTTGGATCTGCTTGTACTTGTTGGATGAGCAGATTATCTACTCAACTGGTAGTCTGTTGAGGGCATCCTGATAACGGTCGCCTTGTGTGCATGTCCTGATGCATCTAGTAGTCCCAACACCTCCTAACAGTCTGGTCAGAATGGCCCAGGTGGTTGGCAATTCATTGATACGACCATCCAGTTTCTTGCATTCCAATAATGCGCCTCCTCTTAAACTCTGTTAATTGGGAAAAATCTCTTTGATTACATCGTAGTCTCGCAAGTCTAGAGATCAACACACAGGATGGTGTTCCAACCCCCATTTTCCATTTATTCAGATGTTTCCATACCTTTGGACCACCCTGTGCATTGCATTACTTGTCTTAACTAGTCTTGGACTACAGCTTGTATTCTAGTCTGCAATCATAGTAAATTGGAGCTGGGGAGAATGGATACATTTCCCTGCACCCTCCTGAACTGACAGAGTTCAGGAGGGTGCAGGTGCTCACTGCACCGTGGGAGGGGGGGGGTGGCTGCTTACCTGTCCGGCGTCTTCCGCATTCTCACATGATCGCCGGGCCAGGAGACAGAAGGGAGAATGCGGAAGATGCCGGACAGGTAAGCAGGCCCCCCCACGGTGCAGGCTCCTGCCTTGGCGTTTATGTGACCGCTGGGTGTCGGGTAACACCGGCAGTCACATGGTCGCCGGGTGGAACCTCCTGCATTACATAGCGCTAATTGAGCGCTATGTAATGTGTAAAGGAGAACACAGAAAGGGTTAAAAACCCTTTCTGCTTTCTCCTCGGGGGGTCCTCAATGAGGATCAGTGCAGGAGTGCATCTGCACCCTCCTGCACTGCAGTGTCGGGCCTGCCCCGACATCGGAGCTGTGGAGGGAAATTATGATGTCGGGGCAGGCCCGACATTGGATTGGAAAGGGTTAATGGAAACAATTGTCAAGCTTGTCTACAGACAGTATAACTATACAAATCATCAGAATAAGTTATGTAGGTATATGCAGACAATGATCAAGCAGGTAATATCGGAAGATCTTGGCTTTAGTAAATGCAGCTCTGGATTATAATACAGTCTGTAAACACACAATTAGTACAAGATAATACAATATATTTATTAAAATAATCAGTTTTTGTTGATGTATAAACTGTAGTATGTTGTTCAAAGATGCTTTAATGTTTGTAAACGCTGTTAGAACTACTTGAATATAAACTATATTACCAATAGAACACCATTCCCTTGATTGTGATTGAACAGTTTTAATTGAAAACTGTATGTAATTTAAGAAGAAAATGCACTTTTTGCAAGTATTTTGTGAATATGAGACTGTGTACTGAACAAGAAAAAAACATTTTTAGCTTCTTTTCGCTCTAGAATGGCAATCTAAGGCTATATTTTCAATATGTATTTTGATTTTTACACGGTTGTAAATTACTGTAATTACTGGAATGCAGATAGGAGCCATGTACTTGACTATTGCTATATATTTTTCCACAGTAGAACATGAGCTTTATTTACCTTAGCAACGCTATTTCTATATATATGATAGAAAAAAGGAAAGGAATTTAAACATCTGCTTGTCTTTACAAAACTATATTCTTTCCGTCACTTAACAACCCTTATTCTTTACCTCCCACTTGCTCTCTGAGTACACTTAAAAGAGTCGATGAATAACAATATAGAGGTTAAGTACTGACAGTCTATGCTTCAGTCACTTCCCTTCTCTTAAAGGCAATTGCTTTTCATTATATTTTATATTCTGTAAAAGTATCAAGAAACAACCAAGTGACCTGTTTTTAAAAACAAAACATAAGCAAAATGCATGTTGCGTGTAGAGATGTTAATATAGAGGGTACATGATGAAAATTACAGCATACAGTATTATAATAATAAGCTATTCCATAATTCTGTAGACAAATTTATGAATATCAATAATTATTAATGGCAAAGCAGTCTATTAAACATGCTATGTAATTAGTGAGACTGTGTTCTGTACTTAAGAAGAAAGTCTAGTAAGACTCTAGTAAAAATGATTGCAGTTGCAAGTAGACATAATCTAATATTCCGTAGAGAGAATTGGGTTACCACCCTGAGAAGGGAGGGACAGCAGCATCACTCCTACTTTTATAACAAGTTCCTAATAATTACCATGTGCTATGACTTGTTTTGACATTATAAGTCACGCCTGTCTCGTCAGGGGCCACAAGGACAACATGTCAGGTCAAGCAGATAAGGAGAGGGCTGTTCAATCTAAGCGTTAAGGTCCATTTAGACGGGACGAATGTCGAGCAAACAATGCCCGACACTCGTCCCTGCATACACCCGCTCCTGTGCTGTTGCACGGGAGCTAGTATCACTGACTCACAGCGGGGAGGCTGCAGGAGATTTCTCTCCTTGCGCTCCCCCATCCTTCTCCATTGACACAATATAGCAGCCGTTCACCGGGGAACAGCAGCGGGAAAGGGCCGGAGTGCACTCTGCTGGCACCACTGGCTCAGCATACAGTGCCTTTCCTGCCACCACCGGTGCGGGGGACAGAAGGGAGCAGCGGGGAAGCGGCAGGAAACACACTCGTGGAGGTTAAACCCGCAGCCGTCCAGGGAGCCTGCCACACTGACAGCAGCAGAGGGGAAGAGGCAGACTGCACTTTGCTGCCACCGCTGGCTCAGCATACAGTGCATGTCCTACCGGTGGTTGGAAGAGAAGGGAGCAGCGGGGAAGGTCCAGCCAACAGAGTACAGCAGCGTAGATTGCCGTGGAGCCTGGGACACTGAACAGTGCATCGCAGAGGTTACATCTGGGGCCGCCCGGGGAGCCTGCCAGACTGACAGCAGCAGCGGGGAGCGGGGATGACAACTGTTGGCCGTGAGCTGCGACAGGAGGATGATATTCGCCTTACAGGACCTACAGGGGAGCCATCTCATCAGCCAATGAGGTACAGGGGGCGTCACCTGGCTGTCAGTGTGCTCTCCAGCACTACTTCCTGCTGGCGTCAAGATATATCAGTACTGTGCAAGTGACTGCTTAGGCTATCATAGACTTCCGAGGTAATTCTTCCTTTTCCATTGAAGCTTGTGATTAGCTAAGTGGTGAAGTGCACAATGAATGATAAATGATCATCAGCTGGCTTCTTGTTGGCTCTGAGTAGCGAGCATCGGGGTTCCTGCTCTGAACAAGGAGCCATTGGAGCAGGTAAGTATGTCTGTTTTTTTTTAATTTCACACAGTTCTAAACTTATTTTTTTATGTACTAGAAAACTCCTTTAAGCATTCAACCAACCTCATCTGAGCGCAACCACAACTCCCGTAAATATAGAAAAAGATGTACTGTTGTAGGGTTGATAGTTCCATAGTCACATGACAACAAGTCAAAATCAAATAACAGATAAACCACACAATAATGCAAATACTGCTCTACATGATCCTATAATATTGCATGGTCAGATCATTTGCCATGGTTAAAATGTTGTTTGCCTTCCAATTTCATTGTAGAGAAAAATTTCCAGACAGTGTAGAAACATTGGGGGAAATTTACTAAGCCCGGTATTTGCAAAGGGTTATTATGACTTCCCTGGTGCACGGTGCACTGAATAAATAACGAGGTGCATGCCGCTTCATGTATTCAGTGCAACCTGGCAGCTCCATGCAAAATGTACACCAATAAGGGAGATGGAATAAATCCTCCACAGTGCCACATATTGAAAGGCAGCATTCCTTCAAGTCAAAGTCAGACTTTTTATATAAGCCTTGTTACAATGACCGGGAATTAAAAGCAAAGCGTTGTACATGGAGTCTGGCTTTGCTTTTAATTCCTGGTCATTGTAACAAGGCTTGTATAAAAAGTCTGACTTTGGCTTGAAAGAATGCTACCTTTCAATAGGTGGCACTGTGGAGGATTTATTCCATCTCCCTTATTTGCATATTACCCAGAGGAGCATGCATGGTCATTTGAGTCTCCTCACTTAGTTTACAGTATAGTTGCTCTCCCTAAGGAGAAAAGATAGCGTTTCTGACCAAATGTACACCAGAACTGACCTGTACATTTCTAGTATACATTACGCCAGTTTCTGATTTAAATTACACATAAATCTGTCTAGGCGGCCATGCCCCCTCCCAAAAAGCGCCAACTGCTTTTCAAAAAAGTGGCAGGGCCAGCGCAATTAGTTAAAATATCCCCCAAATTTGCACTTTTTTATGCCAGAAAGTGGCATACAAGATTTCGTAAATGTGCCCAATAGAGCCCTAGCATTATGTTGCTACATTAAAACTATGCAGTACATAATTATGTATTACCTTGATTATTCTTATTTTTCAGTGTTCAGTCACTGCTGTCGCCCGTGTGAGTAACACCTCTCCAAATGTCCTGCCTAGTGTTTTGATTTTCATCCTTTTGAATGGAATGTTAAAGGGGTTGTCTCGCGCCGAAACAGGTTTTTTTTTCTTTCAATAGGCCCCCCGTTCAGCGCGTGACAAACCCAAGGGATGGGTTAAAAAAAAAAATATATATATATATATCACTTACCCGAATCTCCGCTCTGCGACGACTTCTTTCTTCCTTCTCCAAGATGGCCGCCGGGATATTCACCCACGATGCACCGCGGGTCTTCTCCCATGGTGCACCGTGGGCTCTGTGCGGTCCATTGCTGATTCCAGCCTCCTGATTGGCTGGAATCGGCACACGTGACAGGGCGGAGCTACGATGACGACGCGGGACCAGCTCTCCGGCACAAGCGGCCCCATTCACCAGGCAGAAGACCGGACTGCGCAAGCGCGTCTAAAAACGCCAGAAGATAGCGAATTTAGACGGATCCATGGCGACGGGGACGCTAGCAACGGAGCAGGTAAGTGAATAACTTCTGTATGGCTCATATTTAATGCACGATGTATATTACAAAGTGCATTAATATGGCCATACAGAAGTGTATAACCCCACTTGCTTTCTTGAGACAACCCCTTTAATTTCTGTGATAGTATTGAGCCATTTTGCTATTCTCTTCCTCTTCCTTTTTCTTAGTTCTTCTGTGCGTAATTGTCTCCTTTTGTCTACCCAGAAGAAATAGACAGTAGTAAAAAATGGACAGATTTAAAAAGCACAAGGAGGTTTAGCACATAATCTACTGGATAATGACATTGTAGACTGTAGGAAATAGATGTACTAAACGTATAAGGTTGTAAACTATGATCATTAGTCTAGTATTGGCTACACTTTTGCTTCGATTTAATACATAGACTGAAACAGCAAAGGTTGCAAAGGTTAATGCACAGTTAAATAAGTGGATGCATGAGTTGTGAAACTGACGAATGGATTGTGAAGACAAAATAATCAACTTGGCTTACAGTCGTACAAATGGGAGAAAGTCTGATATTAAAGAAGCCCCAATACCACATATTAGGGTGAAAAGAAATATTTTACTAAAGTAATAGATGCCTATAAAAAGGACCTTGACCATCATAAAAGATAATCTGGCAACAAATACAATATATAAAACCTACAAGCTTTAAAGTGAATGTCCACCTTTGAAAAAGAGTTTTTCTTTAATCTAAATTGGTGACAAATTCTGCACTGATTATTTCTTACTGACATCAGCATGCAGTACCGCATTTCCCCGAAAATAAGACAGTGTGTTATATTAATTTTTGTTTAAAAAGGTTTAACTTTTTTACATGTATAGCTGCCTGGAGACTATTTAAATTGACTTTTTTAATTAACTGTTAGCAGGGCTTAATTTTGGAATAGGGCTTATATTTCAAGCATCCTCAAAAAGCCTGAAAAATCATTTTGCATCCTCAAAAATTCTGGGAAATCATGCTATGTCTTATTTTCAGGGTATGTCTTATTTTCAGGGAAACAGGGTAGTTTACTTTATTTTAATTCATTGCGGTGCACAGTTAACTATGTGTGCATAGGCGTAGCGTCAGGGGGTGCTGGGGTCGCCATGGCGACCCGGCCCGTGAGCTCAGGGGGCCCCGGAGCCGCCCTCCGACATACCCCCATGCACATTCAGTGCATTAATGGCTGACCGTTCTTTCCCCCGCATGATGCGGCAGTCAGAACAGCCAGCCTGAGAGGAAAAGCAGGGAGGTACTTACATGAGCCGGCAGGGGAGGAGGGAGGAGGTCACATGGGACGGCAGGGGAGGAAGTTACATGAGACGGCAGGGCACAGTGATCATGTGCTGCCCCCCTGCTTCGTGCTGAACGGGGAAGCTTCTGAGTTTACCTCTCCTGCTACTGCTGTCACATGGAGGAGAAGTGGACCGAGCCCTGGGGTAAGTGTGTATCTGTGTGTGTGTGTATATATCTGTGTGTGTGTGTGTGTATATATATATATATCTGTGTGTGTGTGTGTGTATATCTGTGTGTGTGTATATATATATATCTGTGTGTGTGTATATCTGTGTGTGTGTATATATATATATCTGTGTGTGTGTATATCTGTGTGTGTGTATATATATATAT